>NW_027442048.1:0-300000 GCF_048569485.1 Anomaloglossus baeobatrachus | reverse complement strand
ATATGGGGAGGGATGGGATTCACAGGGCTTGGTGGCTGGGAGCTGATCTCTTGGCGGATGTTTTTAATTTTCTCTGTGAAATACGAGGCCAGGTCATCAGCATGAAGGTCTGTGATAGGGGTCTGTGCTTTGGGACTGAGGAGGGAGTGAAAGGTGTCAAAGAGCTTTTTTGGATTGTTGGCTAGTGAGGAGATAAGGGTGGTGAAGTAGGTCTGTTTGGCGAGGTGAAGGGAATAGTTATAGGTCCTTAACATGAACTTGTAGTGGATGAAGTTTTCTGGTGTGCGGGTTTTCCTCCATAGGCGTTCGGCGCTCCTGGAGCATCGCTGGAGAAATCGAGTTTGTGATGTGAGCCAGGGCTGTTTTACTCTGTGTTTGGTCTTTCTGAGGGTGAGGGGCGCTACTTGGTCTAGCGTAGTCCTGAGTGTGTCATTGTAGTGCTTTACAGCCAGATCAGGACAGGAAAGTGAGGATATAGGGGAAAGTGATGCGTGTAAAGAGTCTGAAAGTGTCTGAGAATCGATGGCCTGTAGGTTTCTGAATGTGTGATAGGTGGGAGTGTGCTGAGGTGGGCGGGGGTTTGTGAGCTTGAAGGAGAGGATGTTGTGGTCAGAGAGGGGAAGAGGTGAGTTGTCAAAGTCAGAGATTGAGCAGAGGCGGATAAAGACCAGGTCAAGGGTGTTACCATCTTCATGTGTCTCAGAGGATGAGAGTTGTGAGAGGCCAAGGGAGGGACCACATATAATCATTCTTATCTATTTAATACGATGACAACAGCTCTCCATACCTGCAGTCCACCACAAGGACCACCCTCTCTAATCCCTGAAAAATGAAATCATCCTCAGTGACGAAGAGAGGGGGCTAAGCGCCCCCCATGGTCTCAGAGCATTGACTCTTCTAAGAGTCCTAAGAGTCCTGCTCACACTGATGGGGTGCAGCTGTGGGACCCTATTTTCAGAGATGATGTCCTCCACCCAACTCTCAAAAAGCTGAAAGGGTCTTCAGTAGAGATGGATTGTCGAGCTGGGCTATCAGACGGTCACCTCTGTAGCTGTAGTGTCATTTTTCCTATGGTCCAATGTGTAAATTAAACAAAAAAGTGCACGTTTGTTATGATGTCCAAGATGGGGACCAGGATGTGGACATAATAAAAAATTAGGGAACATGATAGGAGACATTTCTACAATACATATAATCATTCTTATCTATCTAATACGATGATAACAGCTCTCCATACCTGCAGTCCACCACAAGGACCACCCTCTCTAATCCCTGAAAAATGAAATCATCCTCAGTGACGAAGAGAGGGGGCTAAGTGCCCCCAATGGTCTCAGAGCATTGACTCTTCTAAGAGTCCTAAGAGTCCTGCTCACACTGATGGGGTGCAGCTGTGGGACCCTATTTTCAGAGATGATGTCCTCCACCCAACTCTCAAAAAGCTGAAAGGGTCTTCAGTAGAGATGGATAGTCGAGCTGGGCTATCAGACGGTCACCTCTGTAGCTGTAGTGTCATTTTTCCTATGGTCCAATGTGTAAATTAAACAAAAAAGTGCACGTTTGTTATGATGTCCAAGATGGGGACCAGGATGTGGACATAATAAAAAATTAGGGAACATGATAGGAGACATTTCTACAATACATATAATCATTCTTATCTATCTAATACGATGACAACAGCTCTCCATACCTGCAGTCCACCACAAGGACCACCCTCTCTAATCCCTGAAAAATGAAATCATCCTCAGTGACGAAAAGAGGGGGCTAAGCGCCCCCATGGTCTCAGAGCATTAACTCTTCTAAGAGTCCTAAGAGTCCTGCTCACACTGATGGGGTGCAGCTGTGGGACCCTATTTTCAGAGATGATGTCCTCCACCCAACTCTCAAAAAGCTGAAAGGGTCTTCAGTAGAGATGGATAGTCGAGCTGGGCTATCAGACGGTCACCTCTGTAGCTGTAGTGTCATTTTTCCTATGGTCCAATGTGTAAATTAAACAAAAAAGTGCACGTTTGTTATGATGTCCAAGATGGGGACCAGGATGTGGACATAATAAAAAATTAGGGAACATGATAGGAGACATTTCTACAATACATATAATCATTCTTATCTATCTAATACGATGACAACAGCTCTCCATACCTGCAGTCCACCACAAGGACCACCCTCTCTAATCCCTGAAAAATGAAATCATCCTCAGTGACGAAGAGAGGGGGCCAAGCGCCCCCCATGGTACCAGAGCATTGACTCTTCTAAGAGTCCTAAGAGTCCTGCTCACACTGATGGGGTGAAGCTGTGGGACCCTATTTTCAGAGATGATGTCCTCCACCCAACTCTCAAAAAGCTGAAAGGGTCTTCAGTAGAGATGGATAGTCGAGCTGGGCTATCAGACGGTCACCTCTGTAGCTGTAGTGTCATTTTTCCTATGGTCCAATGTGTAAATTAAACAAAAAAGTGCACGTTTGTTATGATGTCCAAGATGGGGACCAGGATGTGGACATAATAAAAAATTGGGGAACATGATAGGAGACATTTCTACAATACATATAATCATTCTTATCTATCTAATACGATGATAACAGCTCTCCATACCTGCAGTCCACCACAAGGACCACCCTCTCTAATCCCTGAAAAATGAAATCATCCTCAGTGACGAAGAGAGGGGGCTCAGTGCCCCCAATGGTCTCAGAGCATTGACTCTTCTAAGAGTCCTAAGAGTCCTGCTCACACTGATGGGGTGCAGCTGTGGGACCCTATTTTCAGAGATGATGTCCTCCACCCAACTCTCAAAATGCTGAAAGGGTCTTCAGTAGAGATGGATAGTCGAGCTGGGCTATCAGACGGTCACCTCTGTAGCTGTAGTGTCATTTTTCCTATGGTCCAATGTGTAAATTAAACAAAAAAGTGCACGTTTGTTATGATGTCCAAGATGGGGACCAGGATGTGGACATAATAAAAAATTAGGGAACATGATAGGAGACATTTCTACAATACATATAATCATTCTTATCTATCTAATACGATGACAACAGCTCTCCATACCTGCAGTCCACCACAAGGACCACCCTCTCTAATCCCTGAAAAATTAAATCATCCTCAGTGACGAAGAGAGGGGGCTAAGCGCCCCCATGGTCTCAGAGCATTAACTCTTCTAAGAGTCCTAAGAGTCCTGCTCACACTGATGGGGTGCAGCTGTGGGACCCTATTTTCAGAGATGATGTCCTCCACCCAACTCTCAAAAAGCTGAAAGGGTCTTCAGTAGAGATGGATAGTCGAGCTGGGCTATCAGACGGTCACCTCTGTAGCTGTAGTGTCATTTTTCCTATGGTCCAATGTGTAAATTAAACAAAAAAGTGCACGTTTGTTATGATGTCCAAGATGGGGACCAGGATGTGGACATAATAAAAAATTAGGGAACATGATAGGAGACATTTCTACAATACATATAATCATTCTTATCTATCTAATACGATGACAACAGCTCTCCATACCTGCAGTCCACCACAAGGACCACCCTCTCTAATCCCTGAAAAATGAAATCATCCTCAGTGACGAAGAGAGGGGGCTAAGCGCCCCCATGGTCTCAGAGCATTAACTCTTCTAAGAGTCCTAAGAGTCCTGCTCACACTGATGGGGTGCAGCTGTGGGACCCTATTTTCAGAGATGATGTCCTCCACCCAACTCTCAAAAAGCTGAAAGGGTCTTCAGTAGAGATGGATAGTCGAGCTGGGCTATCAGACGGTCACCTCTGTAGCTGTAGTGTCATTTTTCCTATGGTCCAATGTGTAAATTAAACAAAAAAGTGCACGTTTGTTATGATGTCCAAGATGGGGACCAGGATGTGGACATAATAAAAAATTAGGGAACATGATAGGAGACATTTCTACAATACATATAATCATTCTTATCTATCTAATACGATGACAACAGCTCTCCATACCTGCAGTCCACCACAAGGACCACCCTCTCTAATCCCTGAAAAATGAAATCATCCTCAGTGACGAAGAGAGGGGGCCATGCGCCCCCCATGGTACCAGAGCATTGACTCTTCTAAGAGTCCTAAGAGTCCTGCTCACACTGATGGGGTGAAGCTGTGGGACCCTATTTTCAGAGATGATGTCCTCCACCCAACTCTCAAAAAGCTGAAAGGGTCTTCAGTAGAGATGGATAGTCGAGCTGGGCTATCAGACGGTCACCTCTGTAGCTGTAGTGTCATTTTTCCTATGGTCCAATGTGTAAATTAAACAAAAAAGTGCACGTTTGTTATGATGTCCAAGATGGGGACCAGGATGTGGACATAATAAAAAATTGGGGAACATGATAGGAGACATTTCTACAATACATATAATCATTCTTATCTATCTAATACGATGATAACAGCTCTCCATACCTGCAGTCCACCACAAGGACCACCCTCTCTAATCCCTGAAAAATGAAATCATCCTCAGTGACGAAGAGAGGGGGCTCAGTGCCCCCAATGGTCTCAGAGCATTGACTCTTCTAAGAGTCCTAAGAGTCCTGCTCACACTGATGGGGTGCAGCTGTGGGACCCTATTTTCAGAGATGATGTCCTCCACCCAACTCTCAAAATGCTGAAAGGGTCTTCAGTAGAGATGGATAGTCGAGCTGGGCTATCAGACGGTCACCTCTGTAGCTGTAGTGTCATTTTTCCTATGGTCCAATGTGTAAATTAAACAAAAAAGTGCACGTTTGTTATGATGTCCAAGATGGGGACCAGGATGTGGACATAACAAAAAATTAGGGAACATGATAGGAGACATTTCTACAATACATATAATCATTCTTATCTATCTAATACGATGACAACAGCTCTCCATACCTGCAGTCCACCACAAGGACCACCCTCTCTAATCCCTGAAAAATGAAATCATCCTCAGTGACGAAGAGAGGGGGCTAAGCGCCCCCATGGTCTCAGAGCATTAACTCTTCTAAGAGTCCTAAGAGTCCTGCTCACACTGATGGGGTGCAGCTGTGGGACCCTATTTTCAGAGATGATGTCCTCCACCCAACTCTCAAAAAGCTGAAAGGGTCTTCAGTAGAGATGGATAGTCGAGCTGGGCTATCAGACGGTCACCTCTGTAGCTGTAGTGTCATTTTTCCTATGGTCCAATGTGTAAATTAAACAAAAAAGTGCACGTTTGTTATGATGTCCAAGATGGGGACCAGGATGTGGACATAATAAAAAATTAGGGAACATGATAGGAGACATTTCTACAATACATATAATCATTCTTATCTATCTAATACGATGACAACAGCTCTCCATACCTGCAGTCCACCACAAGGACCACCCTCTCTAATCCCTGAAAAATGAAATCATCCTCAGTGACGAAGAGAGGGGGCTAAGCGCCCCCATGGTCTCCGAGCATTAACTCTTCTAAGAGTCCTAAGAGTCCTGCTCACACTGATGGGGTGCAGCTGTGGGACCCTATTTTCAGAGATGATGTCCTCCACCCAACTCTCAAAAAGCTGAAAGGGTCTTCAGTAGAGATGGATAGTCGAGCTGGGCTATCAGACGGTCACCTCTGTAGCTGTAGTGTCATTTTTCCTATGGTCCAATGTGTAAATTAAACAAAAAAGTGCACGTTTGTTATGATGTCCAAGATGGGGACCAGGATGTGGACATAATAAAAAATTAGGGAACATGATAGGAGACATTTCTACAATACATATAATCATTCTTATCTATCTAATACGATGACAACAGCTCTCCATACCTGCAGTCCACCACAAGGACCACCCTCTCTAATCCCTGAAAAATGAAATCATCCTCAGTGACGAAGAGAGGGGGCCAAGCGCCCCCCATGGTACCAGAGCATTGACTCTTCTAAGAGTCCTAAGAGTCCTGCTCACACTGATGGGGTGAAGCTGTGGGACCCTATTTTCAGAGATGATGTCCTCCACCCAACTCTCAAAAAGCTGAAAGGGTCTTCAGTAGAGATGGATAGTCGAGCTGGGCTATCAGACGGTCACCTCTGTAGCTGTAGTGTCATTTTTCCTATGGTCCAATGTGTAAATTAAACAAAAAAGTGCACGTTTGTTATGATGTCCAAGATGGGGACCAGGATGTGGACATAATAAAAAATTGGGGAACATGATAGGAGACAATTCTACAATACATATAATCATTCTTATCTATCTAATACGATGATAACAGCTCTCCATACCTGCAGTCCACCACAAGGACCACCCTCTCTAATCCCTGAAAAATGAAATCATCCTCAGTGACGAAGAGAGGGGGCTCAGTGCCCCCAATGGTCTCAGAGCATTGACTCTTCTAAGAGTCCTAAGAGTCCTGCTCACACTGATGGGGTGCAGCTGTGGGACCCTATTTTCAGAGATGATGTCCTCCACCCAACTCTCAAAATGCTGAAAGGGTCTTCAGTAGAGATGGATAGTCGAGCTGGGCTATCAGACGGTCACCTCTGTAGCTGTAGTGTCATTTTTCCTATGGTCCAATGTGTAAATTAAACAAAAAAGTGCACGTTTGTTATGATGTCCAAGATGGGGACCAGGATGTGGACATAATAAAAAATTAGGGAACATGATAGGAGACATTTCTACAATACATATAATCATTCTTATCTATCTAATACGATGACAACAGCTCTCCATACCTGCAGTCCACCACAAGGACCACCCTCTCTAATCCCTGAAAAATGAAATCATCCTCAGTGACGAAGAGAGGGGGCTAAGCGCCCCCATGGTCTCAGAGCATTAACTCTTCTAAGAGTCCTAAGAGTCCTGCTCACACTGATGGGGTGCAGCTGTGGGACCCTATTTTCAGAGATGATGTCCTCCACCCAACTCTCAAAAAGCTGAAAGGGTCTTCAGTAGAGATGGATAGTCGAGCTGGGCTATCAGACGGTCACCTCTGTAGCTGTAGTGTCATTTTTCCTATGGTCCAATGTGTAAATTAAACAAAAAAGTGCACGTTTGTTATGATGTCCAAGATGGGGACCAGGATGTGGACATAATAAAAAATTAGGGAACATGATAGGAGACATTTCTACAATACATATAATCATTCTTATCTATCTAATACGATGACAACAGCTCTCCATACCTGCAGTCCACCACAAGGACCACCCTCTCTAATCCCTGAAAAATGGAATCATCCTCAGTGACGAAGAGAGGGGGCTAAGCGCCCCCATGGTCTCAGAGCATTAACTCTTCTAAGAGTCCTAAGAGTCCTGCTCACACTGATGGGGTGCAGCTGTGGGACCCTATTTTCAGAGATGATGTCCTCCACACAACTCTCAAAAAGCTGAAAGGGTCTTCAGTAGAGATGGATAGTCGAGCTGGGCTATCAGACGGTCACCTCTGTAGCTGTAGTGTCATTTTTCCTATGGTCCAATGTGTAAATTAAACAAAAAAGTGCACGTTTGTTATGATGTCCAAGATGGGGACCAGGATGTGGACATAATAAAAAATTAGGGAACATGATAGGAGACATTTCTACAATACATATAATCATTCTTATCTATCTAATACGATGACAACAGCTCTCCATACCTGCAGTCCACCACAAGGACCACCCTCTCTAATCCCTGAAAAATGAAATCATCCTCAGTGACGAAGAGAGGGGGCCAAGCGCCCCCCATGGTACCAGAGCATTGACTGTTCTAAGAGTCCTAAGAGTCCTGCTCACACTGATGGGGTGAAGCTGTGGGACCCTATTTTCAGAGATGATGTCCTCCACCCAACTCTCAAAAAGCTGAAAGGGTCTTCAGTAGAGATGGATAGTCGAGCTGGGCTATCAGACGGTCACCTCTGTAGCTGTAGTGTCATTTTTCCTATGGTCCAATGTGTATATTAAACAAAAAAGTGCACCTTTGTTATGATGTTCAAGATGGGGACCAGGATGTGGACATAATAAAAAATTAGGGAACATGATAGGAGACATTTCTACAATACATATAATCATTCTTATCTATCTAATACGATCACAACAGCTCTCCATACCTGCAGTCCACCACAAGGACCACTCTCTCTAATCCCTGAAAAATGAAATCATCCTCAGTGACGAAGAGAGGGGGCTAAGCGCCCCCCATGGTCTCAGAGCATTGACTCTTCTAAGAGTACTAAGATTCCTGCTCACACTGATGGGGTGCAGCTGTGGGACCCTATTTTCAGAGATGATGTCCTCCACCCAACTCTCAAAAAGCTGAAAGGGTCTTCAGTAGAGATGGATAGTCGAGCTGGGCTATCAGACGGTCACCTCTGTAGCTGTAGTGTCATTTTTCCTATTGTCCAATTTGTAAATTAAACAAAAAAGTGCACGTTTGTTATGATTTCCAAGATGGGGACCAGGATGTGGACATAATAAAAAAATAGGGAACATGATAGGAGACATTTCTACAATACATATAATCATTCTTATCTATCTAATACGATGACAACAGCTCTCCATACCTGCAGTCCACCACAAGGACCACCCTCTCTATTCCCTGAAAAGTGAAATCATCCTCAGTGACGAGGAGAGGGGGCTAAGCGCCCCCCATGGTCTCAGAGCATTGACTCTTCTAAGAGTCCTAAGAGTCCTGCTCACACTGATGGGGTGCAGCTGTGGGACCCTATTTTCAGAGATGATGTTCTCCACCCAACTCTCAAAAAGCTGAAAGGGTCTTCAGTAGAGATGGATAGTCGAGCTGGGCTATCAGACGGTCACCTCTGTAGCTGTAGTGTCATTTTTCCTATGGTCCAATGTGTATATTAAACAAAAAAGTGCACGTTTGTTATGATGTCCAAGATGGGGACCAGGATGTGGACATAATAAAAAATTAGGGAACATGATAGGAGACATTTCTACAATACATATAATCATTCTTATCTATCTAATACGATGACAACAGCTCTCCATACCTGCAGTCCACCACAAGGACCACCCTCTCTAATCCCTGAAAAATGAAATCATCCTCAGTGATGAAGAGAGGGGGCTAAGCCCCCCCCATGGTTTTAGAGCATTGACTCTTCTAAGAGTCCTAAGAGTCCTGCTTACACTGATGGGGTGCAGCTGTGGGACCCTATTTTAAGAGATGATGTCCTCCACCCAACTCTCAAAAAGCTGAAAGGGTCTTCAGTAGAGATGGATAGTCGAGCTGGGCTATCAGACGGTCACCTCTGTAGCTGTAGTGTCATTTTTCCTATGGTCCAATGTGGAAATTAAACAAAAAAGTGCACGTTTGTTATGATGTCCAAGATGGGGACCAGGATGTGGACATAATAAAAAATTAGGGAACATGATAGGAGACATTTCTACAATACATATAATCATTCTTATCTATTTAATACGATGACAACAGCTCTCCATACCGGCAGTCCACCACAAGGACCACCCTCTCTAATCCCTGAAAAATGAAATCATCCTCAGTGACGAAGAGAGGGGGCTAAGCGCCCCCCATGGTCTCAGAGCATTGACTCTTCTAAGAGTCCTAAGAGTCCTGCTCACACTGATGGGGTGCAGCTGTGGGACCCTATTTTCAGAGATGATGTCCTCCACCCAACTCTCAAAAAGCTGAAAGGGTCTTCAGTAGAGATGGATAGTCGAGCTGGGCTATCAGACGGTCACCTCTGTAGCTGTAGTGTCATTTTTCCTATTGTCCAATTTGTAAATTAAACAAAAAAGTGCACGTTTGTTATGATTTCCAAGATGGGGACCAGGATGTGGACATAATAAAAAAATAGGGAACATGATAGGAGACATTTCTACAATACATATAATCATTCTTATCTATCTAATACGATGACAACAGCTCTCCATACCTGCAGTCCACCACAAGGACCACCCTCTCTATTCCCTGAAAAGTGAAATCATCCTCAGTGACGAGGAGAGGGGGCTAAGCGCCCCCCATGGTCTCAGAGCATTGACTCTTCTAAGAGTCCTAAGAGTCCTGCTCACACTGATGGGGTGCAGCTGTGGGACCCTATTTTCAGAAATGATGTTCTCCACCCAACTCTCAAAAAGCTGAAAGGGTCTTCAGTAGAGATGGATAGTCGAGCTGGGCTATCAGACGGTCACCTCTGTAGCTGTAGTGTCATTTTTCCTATGGTCCAATGTGTAAATTAAACAAAAAAGTGCACGTTTGTTATGATGTCCAAGATGGGGACCAGGATGTGGACATAATAAAAAATTAAGGAACATGATAGGAGACATTTCTACAATACATATAATCATTCTTATCTATTTAATACGATGACAACAGCTCTCCATACCTGCAGTCCACCACAAGGACCACCCTCTCTAATCCCTGAAAAAGTGAAATCATCCTCAGTGACGAAGAGAGGGGGCTAAGCGCCCCCCATGGTCTCAGAGCATTGACTCTTCTAAGAGTCCTAAGAGTCCTGCTCACACTGATGGGGTGCAGCTGTGGGACCCTATTTTCAGAGATGATGTCCTCCACCCAACTCTCAAAAAGCTGAAAGGGTCTTCAGTAGAGATGGATAGTCGAGCTGGGCTATCAGACGGTCACCTCTGTAGCTGTAGTGTCATTTTTCCTATGGTCCAATGTGTAAATTAAACAAAAAAGTGCACGTTTGTTATGATGTCCAAGATGGGGACCAGGATGTGGACATACATTCTTATCTATCTAATACGATGATAACAGCTCTCCATATCTGCAGTCCACCACAAGGACCACCCTCTCTAATCCCTGAAAAATGAAATCATCCTCAGTGATGAAGAGAGGGGGCTAAGTGCCCCCAATGGTCTCAGAGCATTGGCTCTTCTAAGAGTCCTAAGAGTCCTGCTCACACTGATGGGGTGCAGCTGTGGGACCCTATTTTCAGAGATGATGTCCTCCACCCAACTCTCAAAAAGCTGAAATGGTCTTCAGTAGAGATGGATAGTCGAGCTGGGCTATCAGACGGTCACCTCTGTAGCTGTAGTGTCATTTTTCCTATGGTCCAATGTGTAAATTAAACAAAAAAGTGCACGTTTGTTATGATGTCCAAGATGGGGACCAGGATGTGGACATAATAAAAAATTAGGGAACATGATAGGAGACATTTCTACAATACATATAATCATTCTTATCTATCTAATACGATGACAACAGCTCTCCATACCTGCAGTCCACCACAAGGACCACCCTCTCTAATCCCTGAAAAATGAAATCATCCTCAGTGATGAAGAGAGGGGGCTAAGCGCCCCCCATGGTTTTAGAGCATTGACTCTTCTAAGAGTCCTAAGAGTCCTGCTTACACTGATGGGGTGCAGCTGTGGGACCCTATTTTAAGAGATGATGTCCTCCACCCAACTCTCAAAAAGCTGAAAGGGTCTTCAGTAGAGATGGATAGTCGAGCTGGGCTATCAGACGGTCACCTCTGTAGCTGTAGTGTCATTTTTCCTATGGTCCAATGTGTAAATTAAACAAAAAAGTGCACGTTTGTTATGATGTCCAAGATGGGGACCAGGATGTGGACATAATAAAAAATTAGGGAACATGATAGGAGACATTTCTACAATACATATAATCATTCTTATCTATTTAATACGATGACAACAGCTCTCCATACCGGCAGTCCACCACAAGGACCACCCTCTCTAATCCCTGAAAAATGAAATCATCCTCAGTGACGAAGAGAGGGGGCTAAGCGCCCCCCATGGTCTCAGAGCATTGACTCTTCTAAGAGTCCTAAGAGTCCTGCTCACACTGATGGGGTGCAGCTGTGGGACCCTATTTTCAGAGATGATGTCCTCCACCCAACTCTCAAAAAGCTGAAAGGGTCTTCAGTAGAGATGGATTGTCGAGCTGGGCTATCAGACGGTCACCTCTGTAGCTGTAGTGTCATTTTTCCTATGGTCCAATGTGTAAATTAAACAAAAAAGTGCACGTTTGTTATGATGTCCAAGATGGGGACCAGGATGTGGACATAATAAAAAATTAGGGAACATGATAGGAGACATTTCTACAATACATATAATCATTCTTATCTACCTAATACGATGATAACAGCTCTCCATACCTGCAGTCCACCACAAGGACCACCCTCTCTAATCCCTGAAAAATGAAATCATCCTCAGTGACGAAGAGAGGGGGCTAAGTGCCCCCAATGGTCTCAGAGCATTGACTCTTCTAAGAGTCCTAAGAGTCCTGCTCACACTGATGGGGTGCAGCTGTGGGACCCTATTTTCAGAGATGATGTCCTCTACCCAACTCTCAAAAAGCTGAAAGGGTCTTCAGTATAGATGGATAGTCGAGCTGGGCTATCAGACGGTCACCTCTGTAGCTGTAGTGTCATTTTTCCTATGGTCCAATGTGTAAATTAAACAAAAAAGTGCACGTTTGTTATGATGTCCAAGATGGGGACCAGGATGTGGACATAATAAAAAATTAGGGAACATGATAGGAGACATTTCTACAATACATATAATCATTCTTATCTATCTAATACGATGACAACAGCTCTCCATACCTGCAGTCCACCACAAGGACCACCCTCTCTAATCCCTGAAAAATGAAATCATCCTCAGTGACGAAGAGAGGGGGCTAAGCGCCCCCATGGTCTCAGAGCATTAACTCTTCTAAGAGTCCTAAGAGTCCTGCTCACACTGATGGGTGCAGCTGTGGGACCCTATTTTCAGAGATGATGTCCTCCACCCAACTCTCAAAAAGCTGAAAGGGTCTTCAGTAGAGATGGATAGTCGAGCTGGGCTATCAGACGGTCACCTCTGTAGCTGTAGTGTCATTTTTCCTATGGCCCAATGTGTAAATTAAACGAAAAAGTGCACGTTTGTTATGATGTCCAAGATGGGGACCAGGATGTGGACATAATAAAAAATTAGGGAACATGATAGGAGACATTTCTACAATACATATAATCATTCTTATCTATCTAATACGATGACAACAGCTCTCCATACCTGCAGTCCACCACAAGGACCACCCTCTCTAATCCCTGAAAAATGAAATCATCCTCAGTGACGAAGAGAGGGGGCCAAGCGCCCCCCATGGTACCAGAGCATTGACTCTTCTAAGAGTCCTAAGAGTCCTGCTCACACTGATGGGGTGAAGCTGTGGGACCCTATTTTCAGAGATGATGTCCTCCACCCAACTCTCAAAAAGCTGAAAGGGTCTTCAGTAGAGATGGATAGTCGAGCTGGGCTATCAGACGGTCACCTCTGTAGCTGTAGTGTCATTTTTCCTATGGTCCAATGTGTAAATTAAACAAAAAAGTGCACGTTTGTTATGATGTCCAAGATGGGGACCAGGATGTGGACATAATAAGAAATTAGGGAACATGATAGGAGACATTTCTACAATACATATAATCATTCTTATCTATCTAATACGATGACAACAGCTCTCCATACCTGCAGTCCACCACAAGGACCACCCTCTCTAATCCCTGAAAAATGAAATCATCCTCAGGGACGAAGAGAGGGGGCTAAGCGCCCCCCATGGTTTTAGAGCATTGACTCTTCTAAGAGTCCTAAGAGTCCTGCTTACACTGATGGGGTGCAGCTGTGGGACCCTATTTTCAGAGATGATGTCCTCCACCCAACTCTCAAAAAGCTGAAAGGGTCTTCAGTAGAGATGGATAGTCGAGCTGGGCTATCAGACGGTCACCTCTGTAGCTGTAGTGTCATTTTTCCTATGGTCCAATGTGTAAATTAAACAAAAAAGTGCACGTTTGTTATGATGTTCAAGATGGGGACCAGGATGTGGACATAATAAAAAATTAGGGAACATGATAGGAGACATTTCTACAATACATATAATCATTCTTATCTATCTAATACGATCACAACAGCTCTCCATACCTGCAGTCCACCACAAGGACCACTCTCTCTAATCCCTGAAAAATGAAATCATCCTCAGTGACGAAGAGAGGGGGCTAAGCGCCCCCCATGGTCTCAGAGCATTGACTCTTCTAAGAGTCCTAAGATTCCTGCTCACACTGATGGGGTGCAGCTGTGGGACCCTATTTTCAGAGATGATGTCCTCCACCCAACTCTCAAAAAGCTGAAAGGGTCTTCAGTAGAGATGGATAGTCGAGCTGGGCTATCAGACGGTCACATCTGTAGCTGTAGTGTCATTTTTCCTATGGTCCAATGTGTATATTAAACAAAAAAGTGCACGTTTGTTATGATTTCCAAGATGGGGACCAGGATGTGGACATAATAAAAAAATAGGGAACATGATAGGAGACATTTCTACAATACATATAATCATTCTTATCTATCTAATACGATGACAACAGCTCTCCATACCTGCAGTCCACCACAAGGACCACCCTCTCTATTCCCTGAAAAGTGAAATCATCCTCAGTGACGAAGAGAGGGGGCTAAGCGCCCCCCATGGTCTCAGAGCATTGACTCTTCTAAGAGTCCTAAGAGTCCTGCTCACACTGATGGGGTGCAGCTGTGGGACCCTATTTTCAGAGATGATGTTCTCCACCCAACTCTCAAAAAGCTGAAAGGGTCTTCAGTAGAGATGGATAGTCGAGCTGGGCTATCAGACGGTCACCTCTGTAGCTGTAGTGTCATTTTTCCTATGGTCCAATGTGTAAATTAAACAAAAAAGTGCACGTTTGTTATGATGTCCAAGATGGGGACCAGGATGTGGACATAATAAAAAATTAGGGAACATGATAGGAGACATTTCTACAATACATATAATCATTCTTATCTATTTAATACGATGACAACAGCTCTCCATACCTGCAGTCCACCACAAGGACCAACCTCTCTAATCCCTGAAAAATGAAATCATCCTCAGTGACGAAGAGAGGGGGCTAAGCGCCCCCCATGGTCTCAGAGCATTGACTCTTCTAAGAGTCCTAAGAGTCCTGCTCACACTGATGGGGTGCAGCTGTGGGACCCTATTTTCAGAGATGATGTCCTCCACCCAACTCTCAAAAAGCTGAAAGGGTCTTCAGTAGAGATGGATAGTCGAGCTGGGCTATCAGACGGTCACCTCTGTAGCTGTAGTGTCATTTTTCCTATGGTCCAATGTGTAAATTAAACAAAAAAGTGCACGTTTGTTATGATGTCCAAGATGGGGACCAGGATGTGGACATAATAAAAAATTAGGGAACTTGATAGGAGACATTTCTACAATACATATAATCATTCTTATCTATCTAATACGATGATAACAGCTCTCCATATCTGCAGTCCACCACAAGGACCACCCTCTCTAATCCCTGAAAAATGAAATCATCCTCAGTGATGAAGAGAGGGGGCTAAGTGCCCCCAATGGTCTCAGAGCATTGACTCTTTTAAGAGTCCTAAGAGTCCTGCTCACACTGATGGGGTGCAGCTGTGGGACCCTATTTTCAGAGATGATGTCCTCCACCCAACTCTCAAAAAGCTGAAAGGGTCTTCAGTAGAGATGGATAGTCGAGCTGGGCTATCAGACGGTCACCTCTGTAGCTGTAGTGTCATTTTTCCTATGGTCCAATGTGTAAATTAAACAAAAAAGTGCACGTTTGTTATGATGTCCAAGATGGGGACCAGGATGTGGACATAATAAAAAATTAGGGAACATGATAGGAGACATTTCTACAATACATATAATCATTCTTATCTATCTAATACGATGACAACAGCTCTCCATACCTGCAGTCCACCACAAGGACCACCCTCTCTAATCCCTGAAAAATGAAATCATCCTCAGTGACGAAGAGAGGGGGCTAAGCGCCCCCATGGTCTCAGAGCATTAACTCTTCTAAGAGTCCTAAGAGTCCTGCTCACACTGATGGGGTGCAGCTGTGGGACCCTATTTTCAGAGATGATGTCCTCCACCCAACTCTCAAAAAGCTGAAAGGGTCTTCAGTAGAGATGGATAGTCGAGCTGGGCTATCAGACGGTCACCTCTGTAGCTGTAGTGTCATTTTTCCTATGGTCCAATGTGTAAATTAAAAAAAAAAGTGCACGTTTGTTATGATGTCCAAGATGGGGACCAGGATGTGGACATAATAAAAAATTAGGGAACATGATAGGAGACATTTCTACAATACATATAATCATTCTTATCTATCTAATACGATGACAACAGCTCTCCATACCTGCAGTCCACCACAAGGACCACCCTCTCTAATCCCTGAAAAATGAAATCATCCTCAGTGACGAAGAGAGGGGGCTAAGCGCCCCCCATGGTCTCAGAGCATTGACTCTTCTAAGAGTCCTAAGAGTCCTGCTCACACTGATGGGGTGCAGCTGTGGGACCCTATTTTCAGAGATGATGTCCTCCACCCAACTCTCAAAAAGCTGAAAGGGTCTTCAGTAGAGATGGATTGTCGAGCTGGGCTATCAGACGGTCACCTCTGTAGCTGTAGTGTCATTTTTCCTATGGTCCAATGTGTAAATTAAACAAAAAAGTGCACGTTTGTTATGATGTCCAAGATGGGGACCAGGATGTGGACATAATAAAAAATTAGGGAACATGATAGGAGACATTTCTACAATACATATAATCATTCTTATCTATCTAATACGATGATAACAGCTCTCCATACCTGCAGTCCACCACAAGGACCACCCTCTCTAATCCCTGAAAAATGAAATCATCCTCAGTGACGAAGAGAGGGGGCTAAGTGCCCCCAATGGTCTCAGAGCATTGACTCTTCTAAGAGTCCTAAGAGTCCTGCTCACACTGATGGGGTGCAGCTGTGGGACCCTATTTTCAGAGATGATGTCCTCCACCCAACTCTTAAAAAGCTGAAAGGGTCTTCAGTAGAGATGGATAGTCGAGCTGGGCTATCAGACGGTCACCTCTGTAGCTGTAGTGTCATTTTTCCTATGGTCCAATGTGTAAATTAAACAAAAAAGTGCAGGTTTGTTATGATGTCCAAGATGGGGACCAGGATGTGGACATAATAAAAAATTAGGGAACATGATAGGAGACATTTCTACAATACATATAATCATTCTTATCTATCTAATACGATGACAACAGCTCTCCATACCTGCAGTCCACCACAAGGACCACCCTCTCTAATCCCTGAAAAATGAAATCATCCTCAGTGACGAAGAGAGGGGGCCAAGCGCCCCCCATGGTACCAGAGCATTGACTCTTCTAAGAGTCCTAAGAGTCCTGCTCACACTGATGGGGTGAAGCTGTGGGACCCTATTTTCAGAGATGATGTCCTCCACCCAACTCTCAAAAAGCTGAAAGGGTCTTCAGTAGAGATGGATAGTCGAGCTGGGCTATCAGACGGTCACCTCTGTAGCTGTAGTGTCATTTTTCCTATGGTCCAATGTGTAAATTAAACAAAAAAGTGCACGTTTGTTATGATGTCCAAGATGGGGACCAGGATGTGGACATAATAAGAAATTAGGGAACATGATAGGAGACATTTCTACAATACATATAATCATTCTTATCTATCTAATACGATGACAACAGCTCTCCATACCTGCAGTCCACCACAAGGACCACCCTCTCTAATCCCTGAAAAATGAAATCATCCTCAGGGACGAAGAGAGGGGGCTAAGCGCCCCCATGGTTTTAGAGCATTGACTCTTCTAAGAGTCCTAAGAGTCCTGCTTACACTGATGGGGTGCAGCTGTGGGACCCTATTTTCAGAGATGATGTCCTCCACCCAACTCTTAAAAAGCTGAAAGGGTCTTCAGTAGAGATGGATAGTCGAGCTGGGCTATCAGACGGTCACCTCTGTAGCTGTAGTGTCATTTTTCCTATGGTCCAATGTGTAAATTAAACAAAAAAGTGCACGTTTGTTATGATGTCCAAGATGGGGACCAGGATGTGGACATAATAAAAAATTAGGGAACATGATAGGAGACATTTCTACAATACATATAATCATTCTTATCTATCTAATACGATGACAACAGCTCTCCATACCTGCAGTCCACCACAAGGACCACCCTCTCTAATCCCTGAAAAATGAAATCATCCTCAGTGACGAAGAGAGGGGGCCAAGCGCCCCCCATGGTACCAGAGCATTGACTCTTCTAAGAGTCCTAAGAGTCCTGCTCACACTGATGGGGTGAAGCTGTGGGACCCTATTTTCAGAGATGATGTCCTCCACCCAACTCTCAAAAAGCTGAAAGGGTCTTCAGTAGAGATGGATAGTCGAGCTGGGCTATCAGACGGTCACCTCTGTAGCTGTAGTGTCATTTTTCCTATGGTCCAATGTGTAAATTAAACAAAAAAGTGCACGTTTGTTATGATGTCCAAGATGGGGACCAGGATGTGGACATAATAAGAAATTAGGGAACATGATAGGAGACATTTCTACAATACATATAATCATTCTTATCTATCTAATACGATCACAACAGCTCTCCATACCTGCAGTCCACCACAAGGACCACTCTCTCTAATCCCTGAAAAATGAAATCATCCTCAGTGACGAAGAGAGGGGGCTAAGCGCCCCCCATGGTCTCAGAGCATTGACTCTTCTAAGAGTCCTAAGATTCCTGCTCACACTGATGGGGTGCAGCTGTGGGACCCTATTTTCAGAGATGATGTCCTCCACCCAACTCTCAAAAAGCTGAAAGGGTCTTCAGTAGAGATGGATAGTCGAGCTGGGCTATCAGACGGTCACCTCTGTAGCTGTAGTGTCATTTTTCCTATGGTCCAATGTGTATATTAAACAAAAAAGTGCACGTTTGTTATGATTTCCAAGATGGGGACCAGGATGTGGACATAATAAAAAAATAGGGAACATGATAGGAGACATTTCTACAATACATATAATCATTCTTATCTATCTAATACGATGACAACAGCTTTCCATACCTGCAGTCCACCACAAGGACCACCCTCTCTATTCCCTGAAAAGTGAAATCATCCTCAGTGACGAAGAGAGGGGGCTAAGCGCCCCCCATGGTCTCAGAGCATTGACTCTTCTAAGAGTCCTAAGAGTCCTGCTCACACTGATGGGGTGCAGCTGTGGGACCCTATTTTCAGAGATGATGTTCTCCACCCAACTCTCAAAAAGCTGAAAGGGTCCTCAGTAGAGATGGATAGTCCAGCTGGGCTATCAGACGGTCACCTCTGTAGCTGTAGTGTCATTTTTCCTATGGTCCAATGTGTAAATTAAACAAAAAAGTGCACGTTTGTTATGATGTCCAAGATGGGGACCAGGATGTGGACATAATAAAAAATTAGGGAACATGATAGGAGACATTTCTACAATACATATAATCATTCTTATCTATTTAATACGATGACAACAGCTCTCCATACCTGCAGTCCACCACAAGGACCACCCTCTCTAATCCCTGAAAAATGAAATCATCCTCAGTGACGAAGAGAGGGGGCTAAGCGCCCCCCATGGTCTCAGAGCATTGACTCTTCTAAGAGTCCTAAGAGTCCTGCTCACACTGATGGGGTGCAGCTGTGGGACCCTATTTTCAGAGATGATGTCCTCCACCCAACTCTCAAAAAGCTGAAAGGGTCTTCAGTAGAGATGGATAGTCGAGCTGGGCTATCAGACGGTCACCTCTGTAGCTGTAGTGTCATTTTTCCTATGGTCCAATGTGTAAATTAAACAAAAAAGTGCACGTTTGTTATGATGTCCAAGATGGGGACCAGGATGTGGACATAATAAAAAATTAGGGAACATGATAGGAGACATTTCTACAATACATATAATCATTCTTATCTATCTAATACGATGATAACAGCTCTCCATATCTGCAGTCCACCACAAGGACCACCCTCTCTAATCCCTGAAAAATGAAATCATCCTCAGTGATGAAGAGAGGGGGCTAAGTGCCCCCAATGGTCTCAGAGCATTGACTCTTCTAAGAGTCCTAAGAGTCCTGCTCACACTGATGGGGTGCAGCTGTGGGACCCTATTTTCAGAGATGATGTCCTCCACCCAACTCTCAAAAAGCTGAAAGGGTCTTCAGTAGAGATGGATAGTCGAGCTGGGCTATCAGACGGTCACCTCTGTAGCTGTAGTGTCATTTTTCCTATGGTCCAATGTGTAAATTAAACAAAAAAGTGCACGTTTTTTATGATGTCCAAGATGGGGACCAGGATGTGGACATAATAAAAAATTAGGGAACATGATAGGAGACATTTCTACAATACATATAATCATTCTTATCTATCTAATACGATGACAACAGCTCTCCATACCTGCAGTCCACCACAAGGACCACCCTCTCTAATCCCTGAAAAATGAAATCATCCTCAGTGACGAAGAGAGGGGGCTAAGCGCCCCCATGGTCTCAGAGCATTAACTCTTCTAAGAGTCCTAAGAGTCCTGCTCACACTGATGGGGTGCAGCTGTGGGACCCTATTTTCAGAGATGATGTCCTCCACCCAACTCTCAAAAAGCTGAAAGGGTCTTCAGTAGAGATGGATAGTCGAGCTGGGCTATCAGACGGTCACCTCTGTAGCTGTAGTGTCATTTTTCCTATGGTCCAATGTGTAAATTAAACAAAAAAGTGCACGTTTGTTATGATGTCCAAGATGGGGACCAGGATGTGGACATAATAAAAAATTAGGGAACATGATAGGAGACATTTCTACAATACATATAATCATTCTTATCTATCTAATACGATGACAACAGCTCTCCATACCTGCAGTCCACCACAAGGACCACCCTCTCTAATCCCTGAAAAATGAAATCATCCTCAGTGACGAAGAGAGGGGGCTAAGCGCCCCCCATGGTCTCAGAGCATTGACTCTTCTAAGAGTCCTAAGAGTCCTGCTCACACTGATGGGGTGCAGCTGTGGGACCCTATTTTCAGAGATGATGTCCTCCACCCAACTCTCAAAAAGCTGAAAGGGTCTTCAGTAGAGATGGATTGTCGAGCTGGGCTATCAGACGGTCACCTCTGTAGCTGTAGTGTCATTTTTCCTATGGTCCAATGTGTAAATTAAACAAAAAAGTGCACGTTTGTTATGATGTCCAAGATGGGGACCAGGATGTGGACATAATAAAAAATTAGGGAACATGATAGGAGACATTTCTACAATACATATAATCATTCTTATCTATCTAATACGATGATAACAGCTCTCCATACCTGCAGTCCACCACAAGGACCACCCTCTCTAATCCCTGAAAAATGAAATCATCCTCAGTGACGAAGAGAGGGGGCTAAGTGCCCCCAATGGTCTCAGAGCATTGACTCTTCTAAGAGTCCTAAGAGTCCTGCTCACACTGATGGGGTGCAGCTGTGGGACCCTATTTTCAGAGATGATGTCCTCCACCCAACTCTTAAAAAGCTGAAAGGGTCTTCAGTAGAGATGGATAGTCGAGCTGGGCTATCAGACGGTCACCTCTGTAGCTGTAGTGTCATTTTTCCTATGGTCCAATGTGTAAATTAAACAAAAAAGTGCAGGTTTGTTATGATGTCCAAGATGGGGACCAGGATGTGGACATAATAAAAAATTAGGGAACATGATAGGAGACATTTCTACAATACATATAATCATTCTTATCTATCTAATACGATGACAACAGCTCTCCATACCTGCAGTCCACCACAAGGACCACCCTCTCTAATCCCTGAAAAATGAAATCATCCTCAGTGACGAAGAGAGGGGGCCAAGCGCCCCCCATGGT
Source organism: Anomaloglossus baeobatrachus (assembly GCF_048569485.1). Taxonomy (NCBI): domain Eukaryota; kingdom Metazoa; phylum Chordata; class Amphibia; order Anura; family Aromobatidae; genus Anomaloglossus; species Anomaloglossus baeobatrachus. Next base: position 278,481 of record NW_027442048.1, on the reverse strand, counting down.
ACCAGAGCATTGACTCTTCTAAGAGTCCTAAGAGTCCTGCTCACACTGATGGGGTGAAGCTGTGGGACCCTATTTTCAGAGATGATGTCCTCCACCCAACTCTCAAAAAGCTGAAAGGGTCTTCAGTAGAGATGGATAGTCGAGCTGGGCTATCAGACGGTCACCTCTGTAGCTGTAGTGTCATTTTTCCTATGGTCCAATGTGTAAATTAAACAAAAAAGTGCACGTTTGTTATGATGTCCAAGATGGGGACCAGGATGTGGACATAATAAGAAATTAGGGAACATGATAGGAGACATTTCTACAATACATATAATCATTCTTATCTATCTAATACGATGACAACAGCTCTCCATACCTGCAGTCCACCACAAGGACCACCCTCTCTAATCCCTGAAAAATGAAATCATCCTCAGGGACGAAGAGAGGGGGCTAAGCGCCCCCATGGTTTTAGAGCATTGACTCTTCTAAGAGTCCTAAGAGTCCTGCTTACACTGATGGGGTGCAGCTGTGGGACCCTATTTTCAGAGATGATGTCCTCCACCCAACTCTTAAAAAGCTGAAAGGGTCTTCAGTAGAGATGGATAGTCGAGCTGGGCTATCAGACGGTCACCTCTGTAGCTGTAGTGTCATTTTTCCTATGGTCCAATGTGTAAATTAAACAAAAAAGTGCACGTTTGTTATGATGTCCAAGATGGGGACCAGGATGTGGACATAATAAAAAATTAGGGAACATGATAGGAGACATTTCTACAATACATATAATCATTCTTATCTATCTAATACGATGACAACAGCTCTCCATACCTGCAGTCCACCACAAGGACCACCCTCTCTAATCCCTGAAAAATGAAATCATCCTCAGTGACGAAGAGAGGGGGCCAAGCGCCCCCCATGGTACCAGAGCATTGACTCTTCTAAGAGTCCTAAGAGTCCTGCTCACACTGATGGGGTGAAGCTGTGGGACCCTATTTTCAGAGATGATGTCCTCCACCCAACTCTCAAAAAGCTGAAAGGGTCTTCAGTAGAGATGGATAGTCGAGCTGGGCTATCAGACGGTCACCTCTGTAGCTGTAGTGTCATTTTTCCTATGGTCCAATGTGTAAATTAAACAAAAAAGTGCACGTTTGTTATGATGTCCAAGATGGGGACCAGGATGTGGACATAATAAGAAATTAGGGAACATGATAGGAGACATTTCTACAATACATATAATCATTCTTATCTATCTAATACGATCACAACAGCTCTCCATACCTGCAGTCCACCACAAGGACCACTCTCTCTAATCCCTGAAAAATGAAATCATCCTCAGTGACGAAGAGAGGGGGCTAAGCGCCCCCCATGGTCTCAGAGCATTGACTCTTCTAAGAGTCCTAAGATTCCTGCTCACACTGATGGGGTGCAGCTGTGGGACCCTATTTTCAGAGATGATGTCCTCCACCCAACTCTCAAAAAGCTGAAAGGGTCTTCAGTAGAGATGGATAGTCGAGCTGGGCTATCAGACGGTCACCTCTGTAGCTGTAGTGTCATTTTTCCTATGGTCCAATGTGTATATTAAACAAAAAAGTGCACGTTTGTTATGATTTCCAAGATGGGGACCAGGATGTGGACATAATAAAAAAATAGGGAACATGATAGGAGACATTTCTACAATACATATAATCATTCTTATCTATCTAATACGATGACAACAGCTTTCCATACCTGCAGTCCACCACAAGGACCACCCTCTCTATTCCCTGAAAAGTGAAATCATCCTCAGTGACGAAGAGAGGGGGCTAAGCGCCCCCCATGGTCTCAGAGCATTGACTCTTCTAAGAGTCCTAAGAGTCCTGCTCACACTGATGGGGTGCAGCTGTGGGACCCTATTTTCAGAGATGATGTTCTCCACCCAACTCTCAAAAAGCTGAAAGGGTCCTCAGTAGAGATGGATAGTCCAGCTGGGCTATCAGACGGTCACCTCTGTAGCTGTAGTGTCATTTTTCCTATGGTCCAATGTGTAAATTAAACAAAAAAGTGCACGTTTGTTATGATGTCCAAGATGGGGACCAGGATGTGGACATAATAAAAAATTAGGGAACATGATAGGAGACATTTCTACAATACATATAATCATTCTTATCTATTTAATACGATGACAACAGCTCTCCATACCTGCAGTCCACCACAAGGACCACCCTCTCTAATCCCTGAAAAATGAAATCATCCTCAGTGACGAAGAGAGGGGGCTAAGCGCCCCCCATGGTCTCAGAGCATTGACTCTTCTAAGAGTCCTAAGAGTCCTGCTCACACTGATGGGGTGCAGCTGTGGGACCCTATTTTCAGAGATGATGTCCTCCACCCAACTCTCAAAAAGCTGAAAGGGTCTTCAGTAGAGATGGATAGTCGAGCTGGGCTATCAGACGGTCACCTCTGTAGCTGTAGTGTCATTTTTCCTATGATCCAATGTGTAAATTAAACAAAAAAGTGCACGTTTGTTATGATGTCCAAGATGGGGACCAGGATGTGGACATAATAAAAAATTAGGGAACATGATAGGAGACATTTCTACAATACATATAATCATTCTTATCTATCTAATACGATGATAACAGCTCTCCATATCTGCAGTCCACCACAAGGACCACCCTCTCTAATCCCTGAAAAATGAAATCATCCTCAGTGATGAAGAGAGGGGGCTAAGTGCCCCCAATGGTCTCAGAGCATTGACTCTTCTAAGAGTCCTAAGAGTCCTGCTCACACTGATGGGGTGCAGCTGTGGGACCCTATTTTCAGAGATGATGTCCTCCACCCAACTCTCAAAAAGCTGAAAGGGTCTTCAGTAGAGATGGATAGTCGAGCTGGGCTATCAGACGGTCACCTCTGTAGCTGTAGTGTCATTTTTCCTATGGTCCAATGTGTAAATTAAACAAAAAAGTGCACGTTTTTTATGATGTCCAAGATGGGGACCAGGATGTGGACATAATAAAAAATTAGGGAACATGATAGGAGACATTTCTACAATACATATAATCATTCTTATCTATCTAATACGATGACAACAGCTCTCCATACCTGCAGTCCACCACAAGGACCACCCTCTCTAATCCCTGAAAAATGAAATCATCCTCAGGGACGAAGAGAGGGGGCTAAGCGCCCCCCATAGTTTTAGAGCATTGACTCTTCTAAGAGTCCTAAGAGTCCTGCTTACACTGATGGGGTGCAGCTGTGGGACCCTATTTTAAGAGATGATGTCCTCCACCCAACTCTCAAAAAGCTGAAAGGGTCTTCAGTAGAGATGGATAGTCGAGCTGGGCTATCAGACGGTCACCTCTGTAGCTGTAGTGTCATTTTTCCTATGGTCCAATGTGTAAATTAAACAAAAAAGTGCACGTTTGTTATGATGTCCAAGATGGGGACCAGGATGTGGACATAATAAAAAATTAGGGAACATGATAGGAGACATTTCTACAATACATATAATCATTCTTATCTATCTAATACGATCACAACAGCTCTCCATACCTGCAGTCCACCACAAGGACCACCCTCTCTAATCCCTGAAAAATGAAATCATCCTCAGTGACGAAGAGAGGGGGCTAAGCGCCCCCATGGTCTCAGAGCATTAACTCTTCTAAGAGTCCTAAGAGTCCTGCTCACACTGATGGGGTGCAGCTGTGGGACCCTATTTTCAGAGATGATGTCCTCCACCCAACTCTCAAAAAGCTGAAAGGGTCTTCAGTAGAGATGGATAGTCGAGCTGGGCTATCAGACGGTCACCTCTGTAGCTGTAGTGTCATTTTTCCTATGGTCCAATGTGTAAATTAAACAAAAAAGTGCAGGTTTGTTATGATGTCCAAGATGGGGACCAGGATGTGGACATAATAAAAAATTAGGGAACATGATAGGAGACATTTCTACAATACATATAATCATTCTTATCTATCTAATACGATCACAACAGCTCTCCATACCTGCAGTCCACCACAAGGACCACCCTCTCTAATCCCTGAAAAATGAAATCATCCTCAGTGACGAAGAGAGGGGGCTAAGCGCCCCCATGGTCTCAGAGCATTAACTCTTCTAAGAGTCCTAAGAGTCCTGCTCACACTGATGGGGTGCAGCTGTGGGACCCTATTTTCAGAGATGATGTCCTCCACCCAACTCTCAAAAAGCTGAAAGGGTCTTCAGTAGAGATGGATAGTCGAGCTGGGCTATCAGACGGTCACCTCTGTAGCTGTAGTGTCATTTTTCCTATGGTCCAATGTGTAAATTAAACAAAAAAGTGCACGTTTGTTATGATGTCCAAGATGGGGACCAGGATGTGGACATAATAAAAAATTAGGGAACATGATAGGAGACATTTCTACAATACATATAATCATTCTTATCTATCTAATACGATGACAACAGCTCTCCATACCTGCAGTCCACCACAAGGACCACCCTCTCTAATCCCTGAAAAATGAAATCATCCTCAGGGACGAAGAGAGGGGGCTAAGCGACCCCATGGTTTTAGAGCATTGACTCTTCTAAGAGTCCTAAGAGTCCTGCTCACACTGATGGGGTGCAGCTGTGGGACCCTATTTTAAGAGATGATGTCCTCCACCCAACTCTCAAAAAGCTGAAAGGGTCTTCAGTACAGATGGATAGTCGAGCTGGGCTATCAGACGGTCACCTCTGTAGCTGTAGTGTCATTTTTCCTATGGTCCAATGTGTAAATTAAACAAAAAAGTGCACGTTTGTTATGATGTCCAAGATGGGGACCAGGATGTGGACATAATAAAAAATTAGGGAACATGATAGGAGACATTTCTACAATACATATAATCATTCTTATCTATCTAATACGATGACAACAGCTCTCCATACCTGCAGTCCACCACAAGGACCACCCTCTCTAATCCCTGAAAAATGAAATCATCCTCAGTGACAAAGAGAGGGGGCTAAGTGCCCCCATGGTCTCAGAGCATTAACTCTTCTAAGAGTCCTAAGAGTCCTGCTCACACTGATGGGGTGCAGCTGTGGGACCCTATTTTCAGAGATGATGTCCTCCACCCAACTCTTAAAAAGCTGAAAGGGTCTTCAGTAGAGATGGATAGTCGAGCTGGGCTATCAGACGGTCACCTCTGTAGCTGTAGTGTCATTTTTCCTATGGTCCAATGTGTAAATTAAACAAAAAAGTGCACGTTTGTTATGATGTCCAAGATGGGGACCAGGATGTGGACATAATAAAAAATTAGGGAACATGATAGGAGACATTTCTACAATACATATAATCATTCTTATCTATCTAATACGATGACAACAGCTCTCCATACCTGCAGTCCACCACAAGGACCACCCTCTCTAATCCCTGAAAAATGAAATCATCCTCAGTGACGAAGAGAGGGGGCTAAGCGCCCCCCATGGTCTCAGAGCATTGACTCTTCTAAGAGTCCTAAGAGTCCTGCTCACACTGATGGGGTGCAGCTGTGGGACCCTATTTTCAGAGATGATGTCCTCCACCCAACTCTCAAAAAGCTGAAAGGGTCTTCAGTAGAGATGGATTGTCGAGCTGGGCTATCAGACGGTCACCTCTGTAGCTGTAGTGTCATTTTTCCTATGGTCCAATGTGTAAATTAAACAAAAAAGTGCACGTTTGTTATGATGTCCAAGATGGGGACCAGGATGTGGACATAATAAAAAATTAGGGAACATGATAGGAGACATTTCTACAATACATATAATCATTCTTATCTATCTAATACGATGATAACAGCTCTCCATACCTGCAGTCCACCACAAGGACCACCCTCTCTAATCCCTGAAAAATGAAATCATCCTCAGTGACGAAGAGAGGGGGCTAAGTGCCCCCAATGGTCTCAGAGCATTGACTCTTCTAAGAGTCCTAAGAGTCCTGCTCACACTGATGGGGTGCAGCTGTGGGACCCTATTTTCAGAGATGATGTCCTCCACCCAACTCTCAAAAAGCTGAAAGGGTCTTCAGTAGAGATGGATAGTCAAGCTGGGCTATCAGACGGTCACCTCTGTAGCTGTAGTGTCATTTTTCCTATGGTCCAATGTGTAAATTAAACAAAAAAGTGCACGTTTGTTATGATGTCCAAGATGGGGACCAGGATGTGGACATAATAAAAAATTAGGGAACATGATAGGAGACATTTCTACAATACATATAATCATTCTTCTCTATCTAATACGATGACAACAGCTCTCCATACCTGCAGTCCACCACAAGGACCACCCTCTCTAATCCCTGAAAAATGAAATCATCCTCAGTGACGAAGAGAGGGGGCTAAGCGCCCCCATGGTCTCAGAGCATTAACTCTTCTAAGAGTCCTAAGAGTCCTGCTCACACTGATGGGGTGCAGCTGTGGGACCCTATTTTCAGAGATGATGTCCTCCACCCAACTCTCAAAAAGCTGAAAGGGTCTTCAGTAGAGATGGATAGTCGAGCTGGGCTATCAGACGGTCACCTCTGTAGCTGTAGTGTTATTTTTCCTATGGTCCAATGTGTAAATTAAACAAAAAAGTGCACGTTTGTTATGATGTCCAAGATGGGGACCAGGATGTGGACATAATAAAAAATTAGGGAACATGATAGGAGACATTTCTACAATACATATAATCATTCTTATCTATCTAATACGATGACAACAGCTCTCCATACCTGCAGTCCACCACAAGGACCACGCTCTCTAATCCCTGAAAAATGAAATCATCCTCAGTGACGAAGAGAGGGGGCCAAGCGCCCCCCATGGTACCAGAGCATTGACTCTTCTAAGAGTCCTAAGAGTCCTGCTCACACTGATGGGGTGAAGCTGTGGGACCCTATTTTCAGAGATGATGTCCTCCACCCAACTCTCAAAAAGCTGAAAGGGTCTTCAGTAGAGATGGATAGTCGAGCTGGGCTATCAGACGGTCACCTCTGTAGCTGTAGTGTCATTTTTCCTATGGTCCAATGTGTAAATTAAACAAAAAAGTGCACGTTTGTTATGATGTCCAAGATGGGGACCAGGATGTGGACATAATAAAAAATTAGGGAACATGATAGGAGACATTTCTACAATACATATAATCATTCTTATCTATCTAATACGATGATAACAGCTCTCCATAACTGCAGTCCACCACAAGGACCACCCTCTCTAATCCCTGAAAAATGAAATCATCCTCAGTGACGAAGAGAGGGGGCTAAGTGCCCCCAATGGTCTCAGAGCATTGACTCTTCTAAGAGTCCTAAGAGTCCTGCTCACACTGATGGGGTGCAGCTGTGGGACCCTATTTTCAGAGATGATGTCCTCCACCCAAATCTCAAAATGCTGAAAGGGTCTTCAGTAGAGATGGATAGTCGAGCTGGGCTATCAGACGGTCACCTCTGTAGCTGTAGTGTTATTTTTCCTATGGTCCAATGTGTAAATTAAACAAAAAAGTGCACGTTTGTTATGATGTCCAAGATGGGGACCAGGATGTGGACATAATAAAAAATTAGGGAACATGATAGGAGACATTTCTACAATACATATAATCATTCTTATCTATCTAATACGATGACAACAGCTCTCCATACCTGCAGTCCACCACAAGGACCACCCTCTCTAATCCCTGAAAAATGAAATCATCCTCAGTGACGAAGAGAGGGGGCTAAGCGCCCCCATGGTCTCAGAGCATTAACTCTTCTAAGAGTCCTAAGAGTCCTGCTCACACTGATGGGGTGCAGCTGTGGGACCCTATTTTCAGAGATGATGTCCTCCACCCAACTCTCAAAAAGCTGAAAGGGTCTTCAGTAGAGATGGATAGTCGAGCTGGGCTATCAGACGGTCACCTCTGTAGCTGTAGTGTCATTTTTCCTATGGTCCAATGTGTAAATTAAACAAAAAAGTGCACGTTTGTTATGATGTCCAAGATGGGGACCAGGATGTGGACATAATAAAAAATTAGGGAACATGATAGGAGACATTTCTACAATACATATAATCATTCTTATCTATCTAATACGATGACAACAGCTCTCCATACCTGCATCCACCACAAGGACCACCCTCTCTAATCCCTGAAAAATGAAATCATCCTCAGTGACGAAGAGAGGGGGCCAAGCGCCCCCCATGGTACCAGAGCATTGACTCTTCTAAGAGTCCTAAGAGTCCTGCTCACACTGATGGGGTGAAGCTGTGGGACCCTATTTTCAGAGATGATGTCCTCCACCCAACTCTCAAAAAGCTGAAAGGGTCTTCAGTAGAGATGGATAGTCGAGCTGGGCTATCAGACGGTCACCTCTGTAGCTGTAGTGTCATTTTTCCTATGGTCCAATGTGTAAATTAAACAAAAAAGTGCACGTTTGTTATGATGTTCAAGATGGGGACCAGGATGTGGACATAATAAAAAATTAGGGAACATGATAGGAGACATTTCTACAATACATATAATCATTCTTATCTATCTAATACGATCACAACAGCTCTCCATACCTGCAGTCCACCACAAGGACCACTCTCTCTAATCCCTGAAAAATGAAATCATCCTCAGTGACGAAGAGAGGGGGCTAAGCGCCCCCCATGGTCTCAGAGCATTGACTCTTCTAAGAGTCCTAAGATTCCTGCTCACACTGATGGGGTGCAGGTGTGGGACCCTATTTTCAGAGATGATGTCCTCCACCCAACTCTCAAAAAGCTGAAAGGGTCTTCAGTAGAGATGGATAGTCGAGCTGGGCTATCAGACGGTCACCTCTGTAGCTGTAGTGTCATTTTTCCTATGGTCCAATTTGTAAATTAAACAAAAAAGTGCACGTTTGTTATGATTTCCAAGATGGGGACCAGGATGTGGACATAATAAAAAAATAGGGAACATGATAGGAGACATTTCTACAATACATATAATCATTCTTATCTATCTAATACGATGACAACAGCTCTCCATACCTGCAGTCCACCACAAGGACCACCCTCTCTATTCCCTGAAAAGTGAAATCATCCTCAGTGACGAGGAGAGGGGGCTAAGCGCCCCCCATGGTCTCAGAGCATTGACTCTTCTAAGAGTCCTAAGAGTCCTGCTCACACTGATGGGGTGCAGCTGTGGGACCCTATTTTCAAAGATGATGTTCTCCACCCAACTCTCAAAAAGCTGAAAGGGTCTTCAGTAGAGATGGATAGTCGAGCTGGGCTATCAGACGGTCACCTCTGTAGCTGTAGTGTCATTTTTCCTATGGTCCAATGTGCAAATTAAACAAAAAAGTGCACGTTTGTTATGATGTCCAAGATGGGGACCAGGATGTGGACATAATAAAAAATTAGGGAACATGATAGGAGACATTTCTACAATACATATAATCATTCTTATCTATTTAATACGATGACAACAGCTCTCCATACCTGCAGTCCACTACAAGGACCACCCTCTCTAATCCCTGAAAAATGAAATCATCCTCAGTGACGAAGAGAAGGGGCTAAGCGCCCCCATGGTCTCAGAGCATTGACTCTTCTAAGAGTCCTAAGAGTCCTGCTCACACTGATGGGGTGCAGCTGTGGGACCCTATTTTCAGAGATGATGTCCTCCACCCAACTCTCAAAAAGCTGAAAGGTTCTTCAGTAGAGATGGATAGTCGAGCTGGGCTATCAGACGGTCACCTCTGTAGCTGTAGTGTCATTTTTCCTATGGTCCAATGTGTAAATTAAACAAAAAAGTGCACGTTTGTTATGATGTCCAAGATGGGGACCAGGATGTGGACATAATAAAAAATTAGGGAACATGATAGGAGACATTTCTACAATACATATAATCATTCTTATCTATCTAATACGATGATAACAGCTCTCCATATCTGCAGTCCACCACAAGGACCACCCTCTCTAATCCCTGAAAAATGAAATCATCCTCAGTGATGAAGAGAGGGGGCTAAGTGCCCCCAATGGTCTCAGAGCATTGACTCTTCTAAGAGTCCTAAGAGTCCTGCTCACACTGATGGGGTGCAGCTGTGGGACCCTATTTTCAGAGATGATGTCCTCCACCTAACTCTCAAAAAGCTGAAAGGGTCTTCAGTAGAGATGGATAGTCGAGCTGGGCTATCAGACGGTCACCTCTGTAGCTGTAGTGTCATTTTTCCTATGGTCCAATGTGTAAATTAAACAAAAAAGTGCACGTTTGTTATGATGTCCAAGATGGGGACCAGGATGTGGACATAATAAAAAATTAGGGAACATGATAGGAGACATTTCTACAATACATATAATCATTCTTATCTATCTAATACGATGACAACAGCTCTCCATACCTGCAGTCCACCACAAGGACCACCCTCTCTAATCCCTGAAAAATGAAATCATCCTCAGTGACGAAGAGAGGGGGCTAAGCGCCCCCCATGGTCTCAGAGCATTGACTCTTCTAAGAGTCCTAAGAGTCCTGCTCACACTGATGGGGTGCAGCTGTGGGACCCTATTTTCAGAGATGATGTCCTCCACCCAACTCTCAAAAAGCTGAAAGGGTCTTCAGTAGAGATGGATTGTCGAGCTGGGCTATCAGACGGTCACCTCTGTAGCTGTAGTGTCATTTTTCCTATGGTCCAATGTGTAAATTAAACAAAAAAGTGCACGTTTGTTATGATGTCCAAGATGGGGACCAAAATGTGGACATAATAAAAAATTAGGGAACATGATAGGAGACATTTCTACAATACATATAATCATTCTTATCTATCTAATACGATGATAACAGCTCTCCATACCTGCAGTCCACCACAAGGACCACCCTTTCTAATCCCTGAAAAATGAAATCATCCTCAGTGACGAAGAGAGGGGGCTAAGTGCCCCCAATGGTCTCAGAGCATTGACTTTTCTAAGAGTCCTAAGAGTCATGCTCACACTGATGGGGTGCAGCTGTGGGACCCTATTTTCAGAGATGATGTCCTCCACCCAACTCTCAAAAAGCTGAAAGGGTCTTCAGTAGAGATGGATAGTCGAGCTGGGCTATCAGACGGTCACCTCTGTAGCTGTAGTGTCATTTTTCCTATGGTCCAATGTGTAAATTAAACAAAAAAGTGCACGTTTGTTATGATGTCCAAGATGGGGACCAGGATGTGGACATAATAAAAAATTAGGGAACATGATAGGAGACATTTCTACAATACATATAATCATTCTTATCTATCTAATACGATGACAACAGCTCTCCATACCTGCAGTCCACCACAAGGACCACCCTCTCTAATCCCTGAAAAATGAAATCATCCTCAGTGACGAAGAGAGGGGGCTAAGCGCCCCCATGGTCTCAGAGCATTAACTCTTCTAAGAGTCCTAAGATTCCTGCTCACACTGATGGGGTGCAGCTGTGGGACCCTATTTTCAGAGATGATGTCCTCCACCCAACTCTCAAAAAGCTGAAAGGGTCTTCAGTAGAGATGGATAGTCGAGCTGGGCTATCAGACGGTCACCTCTGTAGCTGTAGTGTCATTTTTCCTATGGTCCAATGTGTAAATTAAACAAAAAAGTGCACGTTTGTTATGATGTCCAAGATGGGGACCAGGATGTGGACATAATAAAAAATTAGGGAACATGATAGGAGACATTTCTACAATACATATAATCATTCTTATCTATCTAATACAATGACAACAGCTCTCCATACCTGCAGTCCACCACAAGGACCACCCTCTCTAATCCCTGAAAAATGAAATCATCCTCAGTGACGAAGAGAGGGGGCCAAGCGCCCTCCATGGTACCAGAGCATTGACTCTTCTAAGAGTCCTAAGAGTCCTGCTCACATTGATGGGGTGAAGCTGTGGGACCCTATTTTCAGAGATGATGTCCTCCACCCAACTCTCAAAAAGCTGAAAGGGTCTTCAGTAGAGATGGATAGTCGAGCTGGGCTATCAGATGGTCACCTCTGTAGCTGTAGTGTCATTTTTCCTATGGTCCAATGTGTAAATTAAACAAAAAAGTGCACGTTTGTTATGATGTCCAAGATGGGGACCAGGATGTGGACATAATAAGAAATTAGGGAACATGATAGGAGACATTTCTACAATACATATAATCATTCTTATCTATCTAATACGATGACAACAGCTCTCCATACCTGCAGTCCACCACAAGGACCACCCTCTCTAATCCCTGAAAAATGAAATCATCCTCAGGGACGAAGAGAGGGGGCTAAGCGCCCCCCATGGTTTTAGAGCATTGACTCTTCTAAGAGTCCTAAGAGTCCTGCTTACACTGATGGGGTGCAGCTGTGGGACCCTATTTTCAGAGATGATGTCCTCCACCCAACTCTCAAAAAGCTGAAAGGGTCTTCAGTAGAGATGGATAGTCGAGCTGGGCTATCAGACGGTCACCTCTGTAGCTGTAGTGTCATTTTTCCTATGGTCCAATGTGTAAATTAAACAAAAAAGTGCACGTTTGTTATGATGTTCAAGATGGGGACCAGGATGTGGACATAATAAAAAATTAGGGAACATGATAGGAGACATTTCTACAATACATATAATCATTCTTATCTATCTAATACGATCACAACAGTTCTCCATACCTGCAGTCCACCACAAGGACCAATCTCTCTAATCCCTGAAAAATGAAATCATCCTCAGTGACGAAGAGAGGGGGCTAAGCGCCCCCCATGGTCTCAGAGCATTGACTCTTCTAAGAGTCCTAAGATTCCTGCTCACACTGATGGGGTGCAGCTGTGGGACCCTATTTTCAGAGATGATGTCCTCCACCCAACTCTCAAAAAGCTGAAAGGGTCTTCAGTAGAGATGGATAGTCGAGCTGGGCTATCAGACGGTCACCTCTGTAGCTGTAGTGTCATTTTTCCTATGGTCCAATGTGTAAATTAAACAAAAAAGTGCACGTTTGTTATGATTTCCAAGATGGGGACCAGGATGTGGACATAATAAAAAAATAGGGAACATGATAGGAGACATTTCTACAATACATATAATCATTCTTATCTATCTAATACGATGACAACAGCTCTCCATACCTGCAGTCCACCACAAGGACCACCCTCTCTATTCCCTGAAAAGTGAAATCATCCTCAGTGACGAAGAGAGGGGGCTAAGCGCCCCCCATGGTCTCAGAGCATTGACTCTTCTAAGAGTCCTAAGAGTCCTGCTCACACTGATGGGGTGCAGCTGTGGGACCCTATTTTCAGAGATGATGTTCTCCACCCAACTCTCAAAAAACTGAAAGGGTCTTCAGTAGAGATGGATAGTCGAGCTGGGCTATCAGACGGTCACCTCTGTAGCTGTAGTGTCATTTTTCCTATGGTCCAATGTGTAAATTAAACAAAAAAGTGCACGTTTGTTATGATGTCCAAGATGGGGACCAGGATGTGGACATAATAAAAAATTAGGGAACATGATAGGAGACATTTCTACAATACATATAATCATTCTTATCTATTTAATACGATGACAACAGCTCTCCATACCTGCAGTCCACCACAAGGACCACCCTCTCTAATCCCTGAAAAATGAAATCATCCTCAGTGACGAAGAGAGGGGGCTAAGCGCCCCCCATGGTCTCAGAGCATTGACTCTTCTAAGAGTCCTAAGAGTCCTGCTCACACTGATGGGGTGCAGCTGTGGGACCCTATTTTCAGAGATGATGTCCTCCACCCAACTCTCAAAAAGCTGAAAGGGTCTTCAGTAGAGATGGATAGTCGAGCTGGGCTATCAGTCGGTCACCTCTGTAGCTGTAGTGTAATTTTTCCTATGGTCCAATGTGTAAATTAAACAAAAAAGTGCCCGTTTGTTATGATGTCCAAGATGGGGACCAGGATGTGGACATAATAAAAAATTAGGGAACATGATAGGAGACATTTCTACAATACATATAATCATTCTTATCTATCTAATACGATGATAACAGCTCTCCATATCTGCAGTCCACCACAAGGACCACCCTCTCTAATCCCTTAAAATGAAATCATCCTCAGTGATGAAGAGAGGGGGCTAAGTGCCCCCAATGGTCTCAGAGCATTGACTCTTCTAAGAGTCCTAAGAGTCCTGCTCACACTGATGGGGTGCAGCTGTGGGACCCTATTTTCAGAGATGATGTCCTCCACCCAACTCTCAAAAAGCTGAAAGGGTCTTCAGTAGAGATGGATAGTCGAGCTGGGCTATCAGACGGTCACCTCTGTAGCTGTAGTGTCATTTTCCCTATGGTCCAATGTGTAAATTAAACAAAAAAGTGCACGTTTGTTATGATGTCCAAGATGGGGACCAGGATGTGGACATAATAAAAAATTAGGGAACATGATAGGAGACATTTCTACAATACATATAATCATTCTTATCTATCTAATACGATGACAACAGCTCTCCATACCTGCAGTCCACCACAAGGACCACCCTCTCTAATCCCTGAAAAATGAAATCATCCTCAGTGACGAAGAGAGGGGGCTAAGCGCCCCCATGGTCTCAGAGCATTAACTCTTCTAAGAGTCCTAAGAGTCCTGCTCACACTGATGGGGTGCAGCTGTGGGACCCTATTTTCAGAGATGATGTCCTCCACCCAACTCTCAAAAAGCTGAAAGGGTCTTCAGTAGAGATGGATAGTCGAGCTGGGCTATCAGACGGTCACCTCTGTAGCTGTAGTGTCATTTTTCCTATGGTCCAATGTGTAAATTAAACAAAAAAGTGCACGTTTGTTATGATGTCCAAGATGGGGACCAGGATGTGGACATAATAAAAAATTAGGGAACATGATAGGAGACATTTCTACAATACATATAATCATTCTTATCTATCTAATACGATGACAACAGCTCTCCATACCTGCAGTCCACCACAAGGACCACCCTCTCTAATCCCTGAAAAATGAAATCATCCTCAGTGACGAAGAGAGGGGGCCAAGCGCCCCCCATGGTACCAGAGCATTGACTCTTCTAAGAGTCCTAAGAGTCCTGCTCACACTGATGGGGTGAAGCTGTGGGACCCTATTTTCAGAGATGATGTCCTCCACCCAACTCTCAAAAAGCTGAAAGGGTCTTCAGTAGAGATGGATAGTCGAGCTGGGCTATCAGACGGTCACCTCTGTAGCTGTAGTGTCATTTTTCCTATGGTCCAATGTGTAAATTAAACAAAAAAGTGCACGTTTGTTATGATGTCCAAGATGGGGACCAGGATGTGGACATAATAAGAAATTAGGGAACATGATAGGAGACATTTCTACAATACATATAATCATTCTTATCTATCTAATACGATGACAACAGCTCTCCATACCTGCAGTCCACCACAATGACCACCCTCTCTAATCCCTGAAAAATGAAATCATCCTCAGGGACGAAGAGAGGGGGCTAAGCGCCCCCCATGGTTTTAGAGCATTGACTCTTCTAAGAGTCCTAAGAGTCCTGCTTACACTGATGGGGTGCAGCTGTGGGACCCTATTTTCAGAGATGATGTCCTCCACCCAACTCTCAAAAAGCTGAAAGGGTCTTCAGTAGAGATGGATAGTCGAGCTGGGCTATCAGACGGTCACCTCTGTAGCTGTAGTGTCATTTTTCCTATGGTCCAATGTGTAAATTAAACAAAAAAGTGCACGTTTGTTATGATGTCCAAGATGGGGACCAGGATGTGGACATAATAAAAAATTAGGGAACATGATAGGAGACATTTCTACAATACATATAATCATTCTTATCTATCTAATACGATCACAACAGCTCTCCATACCTGCAGTCCACCACAAGGACCACTCTCTCTAATCCCTGAAAAATGAAATCATCCTCAGTGACGAAGAGAGGGGGCTAAGCGCCCCCCATGGTCTCAGAGCATTGACTCTTCTAAGAAAACGGAGTTGAATTTTGGATTAGGAAATCGAAAACTGATCAGAGAGGTGTGGGTAGACTAGTCCGTTTGGGGATGGTTGTGGCATCTGATATGTGCCCGTTCAAGTGTCTCGGGAATTTTCAACAGATCCGTCCGAAGGTGGATGGCCCCTTATTATGTCACGAGGATGGGTCCTTTTTATCGAGATACCAATTTGTGAGTGTTTTTAGGGCATGTTTGAAGTCGTTGGGGTTAGATCCGAAGTCTTTCGGATTGGGGCAGCGACGGAGGCCTCTATATGCGGCCTACCGGAGGAGACAGTTAAGCAGATTGGTAGGTGGAAGTCGCAGCGCTTTAAGTCGTATGTACGTCCCCAGGTGGTTGTTGGCAATTGAGGGGAAAAGGGGGGGGTATTAGGGTAGCAATGGGGGGGGGTGAGAGTGTGTGTTTTTTGTCAATTTGGTTTGGTGAGGCAATAAAATGGTGTCGTCTGTACATTTTGTATTGCAGAAGCACCCCTCCTTCCTTCCCTGGTCTGGATCCTTGGCCACTCTTATGTGTATTGGGGAGCCCGACGAGCGGACGCGAGATGGAACGGGAGACAGCTAGGTTTTGAGAAGGACCTGGCTCTCGTGCGATGGCTCGGTGTTCGGGGGTTAGGGTGGAACAGGGTGTTGCAGGAGGTGCATAGATACGCCCGGTTGGACAGACCTCCTGACATCTTAGTGTTGCATGCCGGGGGGAATGATTTGGGTGGGCGTCCTTTTCGAATCTTGATAAAGGACATCAAACATGATTTGTTACGGTTATGGGTGTCGTTTCCAGGTCTAACGATAGTCTGGTCGGAGATAGTAGCGAGAAAGAGTTGGCAGAAAGCGCGGTCAGTTGACAGGTTGAACAAGGCGCGGGCGAAGGTTAATAGGGCGATCTCGAAGTTTGTTAGTCGGAACGGGGGTATAGCAATACGGCATGTTGAGTTGGAAAGGACGGAAGAGGAATTTTGGTTGGCTGACGGGGTACACCTTAATGCGGTGGGAACTGACTTATGGGCTCTTGGCTTGCAGGGAGGTATTGAGAGGGCCCTTTGGTTGCGGGGGGTCTCAGGCACTTGAAGGGTTTCAAGGTGCCTTCGTTGTGGTGTTGTTTATTGGTGGGTCCTTGAAGTTGGTTTAAAATTGGTTCGGGGATTCATCCGGGTATGGATCCCCTCATTGGCAGAATTGATGGTCCCCTGGTGATTTTGGGGGGGAACCCCGACGGGGTATGTCGGGGCCCCTGGGGGTGTGGTTGGGGTTGACGGAGGATTAACCCTTACCATTTGGTGCTCCTGAGCCAGTGTGGGTAACGGCTGGGAGCAAGTTGAGGTTTTTTATTGCTCGGTTATGGGAATCACCAGGGTTTTGGTAGCTTCAAGGACCTTACCACATTGCAAATTTTATTGGTTATGTATTCTTGTTAATAAAATGGCTGCTATGGCCAAAATTATCCAAAGATAAATATGTGTCTGTGTAATTACTTTTAAATAAGAAATGGGAATGGAGGTGTGGGGTATGAAAGGAAGACCGGAGTCAACAATTCCAGGGTCAAGCATGTTTATTTGCGTAAGCTTCGTTCCAGGGTAGAAAGGGTAAGAGTGCCTTTCAGAATTCGAAGTGGTCGGACTGTACGGACCACCAAGAACTGCAGGAGAGCTTGAACATCTTCCCATGGATTTGCGACATCCTCCCTCATCAGTTACGTAGGTAAGCAGGTTCTCAGCATTGCAGCCCATTTGTTGTCTTAAGTTAGTTAAGCGGGGTTAACTAACCTGTCAGTTCAGCCTTAGGTCTAAAGCAGAGGCCTGGACTCCACTCCTTACTCCTCACTCCACAACTCTCCTTAAAAACAACTGACTCCTTTTTCCTGCCCCGGGGTCTCCAGACCCCTAGGTGGGCGTTTCCTTCCGTCTGGTCCTGCCCACTGGTGTGCCTGTCTTTCCCTGGGGGAGGTGACTAGGATTTTCTGGTTGGCTTTGTGTGACTTAGGTGAGGGAAGTTGTTATGCGGGGGCCTATGTGTGACTACCTGCAGTGTCAGGGCGTCACATATGTATGTGTGTATGTCTGCTAAAGGAATCCGCACCGTCATATTTACAAACACAAAATTTTGCAGACACCTCATGTGACTCAGGGAATGTTGTAGACTATGTTTTAACAGGAATATTTAACCCCGCGCTTTACAGTTACTCTCCAAAAAACCTGCCTCCATTAAACTGAATGGAGGTGGGAGCTGCAAGTTATTAATAGCAGCTGTGATTGGTTGCTATAGGAACAAAGGACATTCATAGTATAAGAAGCTTATGTGTGAGATAATATGATGTCAGTGGGGAGACAGATAGAGAGAGACAGACACAGACTGAGAGACAAACAGACAGAGACAGATAGGCATAGACAGACAGGGAAAGAGACAGAGACAAACAGACAGAGGCAGACAGGGAAAGAGACAGACAGAGATAGACAGGGAAAAAAAGCAGACAGACAGAGACAGAGAAAGAGACAGAGGCAGATAGGGAAACAGACAGAGACAAACATACAGAGACAGGCAGGAGAAAAGGCAGACCGACAGGGAAAGAGACAGACAGGGGAAGAGACAGACAGAGAGAGACAGACAGATAGAGACAGACAAAGAAATACAGAGATATACAGGGAAAGAGACAAACGGGGAATGAGTCAGACAGAGAGAGACAAAGAGAGACAGGCAGAGAGAGACAGAGAAAGAGACAGACAGGGGAAGAGAAAGACAGAGACAGACAAAGAAATACAGAGACAGACAGGGGAAGAGACAGACAGGGGAAGAGACAGACAGGGGAAGAGACAGACAGACAGGGAAAGAGACAGACCTGGAAAAGAGACAGACCTGGAAAAGAGACAGGCCTGGAAAAGAGACAGACAGACATAGAAACAGACAGCCACAAAGAGAGAGAGAGACAGACAGACACAGAGAGACAGACAGAGATAGAGAGACAGACAGACATGGATAGAGATAGAGACACACAGAGACAGACAGATGACAGAGACTGGGAGAGAGACAGACAGAAGCATAAATCCCTAACTAAAACTTAACATTTAATGATAGTTTTAAAAGGTAAAAAAACACAAATCATGTAAATAGAATGACTCTCTTCTGTGCATAGAGTCAACATTTTGTGTTTGTAAATATGACGGTGCGGATTCCTTTAGCAGACATACACACATACATATGTGACGCCCTGACACTGCAGGTAGTCACACATAGGCCCCCGCATAACAACTTCCCTCACCTAAGTCACACAAAGCCAACCAGAAAACCCTAGTCACCTCCCCCAGGGAAAGACAGGCACACCAGTGGGCAGGACCAGACGGAAGGAAACGCCCACCTAGGGGTCTGGAGACCCCGGGGCAGGAAAAAGGAGTCAGTTGTTTTTAAGGAGAGTTGTGGAGTGAGGAGTAAGGAGTGGAGTCCACGCCTCTGCTTTAGACCTGAGGCTGAACTGACAGGTTAGTTAACCCCGCTTAACTAACTTAAGATAACAAATGGGCTGCAATGCTGAGAACCTGCTTACCTACGTAACTGATGAGGGAGGATGTCGCAAATCCATGGGAAGATGTTCAAGCTCTCCTGCAGTTCTTGGTGGCCCGTACAGTCCGACCACTTCGAATTCTGAAAGGCACTCTTACCCTTTCTACCCTGGAACGAAGCTTAGGCAAATAAACATGCTTGACCCTGGAATTGTTGACTCCGGTCTTCCTTTCATACCCCACACCTCCATTCCCATTTCTTATTTAAAAGTAATTACACAGACACAAATTTATCTTTGGATAATTTTGGCCATAGCAGCCATTTTATTAACAAGAATACATAACCAATAAAATTTGCAATGTGGTAAGGTCCTTGAAGCTACCAAAACCCTGGTGATTCCCATAACCGAGCAATAAAAAACCTCAACTTGCTCCCAGCCATTACCCACACTGGCTCAGGAGCACCAAATGGTAAGGGTTAATCCTCCGTCAACCCCAACCACACCCCCAGGGGCCCCGACATACCCCGTCGGGGTTCCCCCCCAAAATCACCAGGGGACCATCAATTCTGCCAATGAGGGGATCCATACCCGGATGAATCCCCGAACCAATTTTAAACCAACTTCAAGGACCCACCAATAAACAACACCACAACGAAGGCACCTTGAAACCCTTCAAGTGCCTGAGACCCCCCGCAACCAAAGGGCCCTCTCAATACCTCCCTGCAAGCCAAGAGCCCATAAGTCAGTTCCCACCGCATTAAGGTGTACCCCGTCAGCCAACCAAAATTCCTCTTCCGTCCTTTCCAACTCAACATGCCGTATTGCTATACCCCCGTTCCGACTAACAAACTTCGAGATCGCCCTATTAACCTTCGCCCGCGCCTTGTTCAACCTGTCAACTGACCGCGCTTTCTGCCAACTCTTTCTCGCTACTATCTCCGACCAGACTATCGTTAGACCTGGAAACGACACCCATAACCGTAACAAATCATGTTTGATGTCCTTTATCAAGATTCGAAAAGGACGCCCACCCAAATCATTCCCCCCGGCATGCAACACTAACATGTCAGGAGGTCTGTCCAACCGGGCGTATCTATGCACCTCCTGCAACACCCTGTTCCACCCTAACTCCCGAACACCGAGCCATCGCACGAGAGCCAGGTCCTTCTCAAAACCTAGCTGTCTCCCGTTCCATCTCGCGTCCGCTCGTCGGGCTCCCCAATACACATAAGAGTGGCCAAGGATCCAGACCAGGGAAGGAAGAGGGGGTGCTTCTGCAATACAAAATGTACAGACGACACCATTTTATTGCCTCACCAAACCAAATTGACAAAAAACACACACTCTCACCCCCCCCCATTGCTACCCTAATACCCCCCCCTTTTCCCCTCAATTGCCAACAACCACCTGGGGACGTACATACGACTTAAAGCGCTGCGACTTCCACCTACCAATCTGCTTAACTGTCTCCTCCGGTAGGCCGCATATAGAGGCCTCCGTCGCTGCCCCAATCCGAAAGACTTCGGATCTAACCCCAACGACTTCAAACATGCCCTAAAAACACTCACAAATTGGTATCTCGATAAAAAGGACCCATCCTCATGACATAATAAGGGGCCATCCACCTTCGGACGGATCTGTTGAAAATTCCCGAGACACTTGAACGGGCACATATCAGATGCCACAACCATCCCCAAACGGACTAGTCTACCCACACCTCTCTGATCAGTTTTCGATTTCCTAATCCAAAATTCAACTCCGTTTTCCACTGACATAATGTCACCCCAATCCAAGCCCCCGGGGAACGCCTTACTGGGCGATACCAACTCCCCAACCCGCAGGGCTCCAAAAAACGCCAAAGAAAAGGCTAATTTAAACAAACTCACCTCAAACGGAGATAGACAAACCCCCCACAACGCCCTACCCAGCCGGGTAGGGACCCAGCCCAGCCCAGCTGGGACCCAGTTTGAGCGAGGAACGGAACAAGTCCTTCCCACACCAAGGTTTGCAGGCCCTACCTCAGTCAGGGTTTCACCCACACTCTACAGCTCCGGAATGTCATGCTCTTCAGCCTCCTCCTCCTCCTGCGCATCCTCATCCACTTTACCCTCCACACCAGTCCCAAGCTGGAAGCACTGCAGCACTGCCTCGGCGAAGCGGCAACAGACTGTGCTGCAGCTAATCTGCATAGGTGACAAACCCCACAATGCAGAAGAGGTGTGGACAGCTCTAAAACAGCATGCAGATCACTGGCTCACACCTCTGAACCTAAAGCCAGGAAAGGTTGTGTGTGACAATGGCCGGAACCTGGTGGCGGCTTTGAGGCGAGGCCAGCTGACACATGTTCCATGCATGGCCCATGTGCTCAACCTCGTGGTTCAGCGGTTTCTAAAGTCATACCCAGAGCTGTCTGATCTGCTGGTAAAAGTTCGCTGCCTGTCTGCACATTTTCGAAAGTCACCTACTGCTTCAGCCGGCCTTGCCGGCTTTCAGCGTCGTTTGCATCTTCCGGCTCACAGACTGGTGTGTGATGTCCCCACGCGTTGGAATTCAACTCTGCACATGTTGATCAGGATATGTGAGCAGAAGAGGGCAGTTGTTGAGTACCTGCATCACCTAAGCCGTCGGGAAATGGGTCAAACTCCACACATAACACCTGAGGAGTGGAGATGGATGTCCGACGTATGTACCATCCTCCAAAACTTTGAGGACTCCACCAAGATGGTGAGCGGCGATGACGCCATTATTAGCGTCACCATACCGCTTCTCTGCCTTCTAAAACGGTCTCTGCTCAAAACCAAACATGATGCATTGCAGGCGGAACACGATGAGTTGGAGCAAGAAACAGTAGTGGGTGTGGGTGATAACACATAGCCCAGCCTCGTCTCATCACAACGTGCAGTGGAGGACTATGACGAGGAGGAGGATGAAGACATGGAGCAACTCTCCGGCCAAATTGAGGATATGACATGCATACCAGTCATATGCTCAGTTCAGCGTGGCTGGCCAGAGGACAGGGTAGATGATGAGGAGGAGGAGGAGGAGGAGGAGAAGGAGGAGGACAGCATGTTCAGTCATCGTGTTGGTCTGGATACTGAAGTGATGGCTGTTAAGAGTCTGGCGCACATGGATGACTTTGTGGTAAGCTGCCTGTCTCGTGACCCTCGCGTTAAGAACATCTTGGCCGACAATCATTACTGGTTGGTAACACTGTTAGACCCACGCTACAAGGAGAACTTTATGTCTCTTATTCCCGAGGCGGAGAGGTCAGCCAAAATGCAGCAGTTCCGGAAGGCCATAGTCACGGAAGTAGGCAAAGCATTCCCTTCACAAAACGCTAGCGTCATAATTGTAACACTATTAGTTAAAAGAAAGGGATAAAATGTAAAAAAAAAACAAAATAAGGCATGACTTTTTTTTAACATCAAATTTTTTTTTTTTAGATTTAACCAAAGAATGTGCACATTTGTTATAATAAACAAGTGAAAAATGTTGAAAATCAGTCATCCAAAGGTGTGTGAAAAAAATATATATATATGGTACCAATAAAAATGTCACTTTGTCCTGCAAAGAATGCAGGCCCCCAAATTATTTTTTTCCTCTGTGCGGCCCATACACCCAGCCGAGTTTGAGACCCCCTGCCTTACACTATATAGATATCATGTTAATTCCCCATCTATCTTGCTCAGGAGAGCATCTCCCTCCCCCGGCACCAAGAGCAGCTCATATTGAATTGTTACATTGACTAGTAACACTGCACACAGAAATGCACCTTAATATTCCACTGTTAACCCTTTCCTCCCAGCAGTAACACACAACTCCTCACCTTGATATCATGGTGATTTATGGTCAGAATGACTTCAATGCGATCAGTGATTTCTATTCTAGCTCTGCTCACATAGATTTTATATCCACACTCAACTATAGGCCGTTCTTCATATTTTGGGGGCTTTTAGTCAGATATACTAGTTTGTGCCTGTATAGTATTGGTGTAGATGGGAGTGTAGGGCATGGGTTACATGGCACTGTGGTGGGATACTGATGGGAGGTATTGGTGCTGTGTTTGATGCTTCTACTGGGTATTTTCCTACAAATACTGGAACAGCTCACTGCTTAGAATGATCCTTCCCAGCTCTATAATATATTATATATACCCCACAATGCAGGCTCACACACACATTTGTCTCAAGTGTGTTGTAGGGACACAGATACAGTCTTGGTCATGTGACTAAAGGCTACTTTACACACTGCGATATCGGTCCCGATATCGCTAGTGTGGGTACCCGCCCCATCTGTTGCGCGACACGGGCAAATCGCTGCCCATGCCGCACAACACCGACCAGACCCGTCACACATACTTACCTGACCGGCGACGTCGCTGTGACCGGCGAACCGCCTCCTTTCTAAGGGGGCGGTCCGTGCGGCGTCACAGCGACGTCACTGAGCGACCGCCCAATAGCAGCGGAGGGGCGGAGATGAGTGGCCGGAACATCCCGCCCACCTCCTTCCTTCCTCATAGCGGCTGGGAGGCAGGTAAGGAGAGGTTCCTCGTTTCTGCGGTGTCACACGGAGTGATGTGTGCTGCCGCAGGAGCGACGAACTACATCGTTACTGCTGCAGTAACGATAATCGAGAATGGAGACCCATGTCACCGATGAGCGATTTTGCACGTTTTTGCAACGATGCAAAATCGCTCATCGGTGTCACACGCAGCAACATCGCTAATGCGGCCGGATGTGCGTCACAAATTCCGTGACCCCAACGACTCCGCATTAGCGATGTCGCAGCGTGTAAAGCCCCCTTTAGTGGGAGTGGTGTACAGGGTCTTAGCAGTAAAGAGTATTCCATATTTCTGCCAGATACCCACAGAGATATTGAAATCTGAAAAAAGAGACTTCTGCTCATTGAAGGTAAGAACTGCTCACATAGCGTTCAACTCCACAGCAAACGAGTGCTCTAGCACTGGCATCTCAGCAGGGATATTCCCCTACTACACATGTGTGTCTGGGTCGCTGTGACAGTTTACAGGACATAACTCAAGGCACCTAGATAGAAGGCAGAGGTACTGGGATTGGTTGGTTTTTGGTGACGGAGGTGCAGGGGCTGGCGCCCATGTGCAGTGCTGGCTAAGGTATATTGATGATATTTTGATTTTTTGGCAGGGCACTGTGGAGCAGCTCGAGACATTTATGGAGGAACTTAATAACAACACCTTTAACATCAGATTGACGCATAAGCATAGCAGCAGTTGCGTTGACTTCCTGGATATTAAAATTTCATTCGGTTCTGAGCGAATTGTTCAGACCGACGTCCATAGGAAGGAAACATCAGTCAACGCACTGCTGCATGCTTCTTCTGCTCATACCCCCTCCACCATCCGGGCCGTACCGACTGGCCAGTTCCTCAGGATGAAGCAAATTTGTTCGTCAGACACTGCTTTTGAACAACAGTCTGCCGACCTCCAGCGCCATAGGGGTGGCAAAGGCGGTCTTCCCCCGGTCTGCCTCAGCAACGGACACTAGCCAATAGTGACTAGTGAGATCAAGGGTAGAAAAATAATTTGCAGTTCTCAATGCAGCTAGCGATTCCTCAATACGGGGGAGTGGTGCTGTCCTTCTTCTTTAACAGGACCAACGGAGCTGCCCAAAGGCTACAACTGTCACGGATAACCCCAGCCGCCTTCATGTTGCTCAACATGTCCTTGGTACACTGGTAATGTGAAGGTGGTATTGGCTTATAGCTCTCTTTGATGGGTGGGTGTGCACCTGTGGGGATGTAGTGTTGGACCCCTTTTATTCCCCCAAAATCTAGCGGATGTTTGCTGAAGACTTGCTCGCTCGTATTCTTGCACTACCCTGTGGACCCGCTTCTTGTGATGTGAAGGTGTGGAGTCAGTGCCTACGTGTAATTCCTTACACCACTCCTCTGGCTGACTTGGTGAGCAGTCACTGACTGGGTGGGGTGCAGTAATAGTGGATGCTGCTACTTGGATAGCATGTGTATCTACTGTGAACAGCTTATCAATGGTGGCAAGTCGGGGCAGCTTAACCTCCTGCTCTCCGCAGTTTAACACTCTCACGGGCACTCTTCCCTTCCGCACTAATGAATAAAACTATGATGTAAATATCATATAGATACCCCACAATTGTAAATAAAGGTAGGTTATGGGAAAAGGGGGAACAGGGAAAGAGGAAAATAGTGTAATAAAGTATACCTTCTGGGGGTGAGAGGAAATGGCAGCACAGCCAGTGGAGGTGAAGCAAAAGGAAGCCTGCAACTAAAGAGTTGAGAGCGTTATCACATGGTGACTGAGCCTGATTGTAAAGGGAGCATAGAGTGGAGCATACTCTGGGCACGTTAGAACCCAAGTTCTTAAACCATGAATATGGACCCCTTTTATTCTCCCAAAGTCTAGCGGATGTTTGCTGAAGACTTGCTCGTATTCTTGCACTACCCTGTGGACCCGCTTCTTGTGATGTGAAGGTGTGGAGTCAGTGCCTACGTGTAATTCCTTACACCACTCCTCTGGTTGACTTGGTGAGCTGTCACTGAATGGGTGTGGTGAAGTAACGGTGGATGCTGTGGCTTGGATATCATATTAAATATAGGGACCCCCATACAGTAGTATGAGAATTTTTTTTGTATTCAATGATCGGTATTACCTTCAGGGGCGCGGCACGTGGACATGCGTTCCATTAGCCTCACTGCATTCCACTCCCATACAGGAAGTGGGCGCAGCTATTACTACGGTCGCACATAAAAGAACCCACAGCCACTACTGCACACAGCTGACTCCACCACTGGAAACCCACTTCTACACCAACGCAGGTAAGACAGGATCGGCACCTCTATGCTCCCGTTACAATCAGGCTCAGTCACCATGTGATAATGCTCTCAACAATTTAGTTGCAGGCTTCCCCTTGCTTCACCTCCACTGGCTGTGCTGCCATTTCCTCTCCCCCCTGGAAGGTATACTTTATTACACTATTTTCCTGTTTCCCTCTTCTCCCTTTTCCCATAACCTACCTTTATCTGCATTTGTGGGGTATCTATATACTATTTATATCACAGTTTTATTCATTAATACGGAAGGGAAGAGTGCGCGTGAGAGTGTTGAACTGCGGAGAGCAAGAGGTTAAGCTGCCCCGTTTTGCCACCATTGATAAGCTGTTCACAGTAGATACACATGCTATCCAAGCAGCAGCAGCATCCACCATTACTGCACCCCACCCAGTCAGTGACAGCTCACCAAGTCAGCCAGAGGAGTGGTGTCAGGAATTACACGTAGGCACTGACTACACACCTTCACATCACAAGAAGGGGGTGCAAGTGTGACGCCCTGGACTAGCCAGTTAGTCACAGACATAACACACACACACCCCCTTTCCCGGATAGTTACACTAGTCAGACACAAAACCGTTGTTGCCTCCCTCCAGGGGCTGATGTCCACACCAGGTGGGGCGGAGCCAGGCGGTTGGCCCCACCCACCAAGGAGTTCACAGGCCTGGAGGTGGGAAAACCAGTCAGTTAGTTGAAGTTCAGTTTAGAGTTGAACCGTGGAGGTAGTGAGTTCAGTGAGGAGGCCAGTTTTGGGTAGGAGTGCAAAACTGCTAGTGTCTGGGTCAGATCCCAGGCACTATGGGGAGATAAGGTATGCACACCAGTGACTATGTAAGGGGAATACATGAAATAGCAGAAACTGCAGTGTGAATACTGACTTGAAAATTTCAATAGCTATATGCAAGAGTGAATATGTGAAAAATGGAATCTGCATTACTGCCATGAACATATGAATCAAGAGAAATTTAGCTACTGAATTGATCAATGCAATAGAGCCCCAACACTACGCCAAAGTATTTCTCTACGTTGGGGTCCCTAGCTTGTGTGTGTCCTCTCATGCAGTTAAAAAACCTACCGTGTATGGGAAGCTGAGACCCAGGCTATTTATGCGTATGATATGGATTGGCAATAGGTGTGGTTGGGGAGGGTTCACAAACGAAAAAATACTAACAAATAGGAATAACGTTTGGAACACCATTCTAAGTCCGAACTGGGTGCAAAAACCTAAAAAAACATCACTATGGGGAGATAAGGTATGCACACCAGTGACTATGTAAGGGGAATACATGAAATAGCAGAAACTGCTGTGTGAATACTGACTTGAAAAATCCAATAGCATTAATTCACATAATCCTAGTGACTGCGCACACAACATGGCCAAACGAAAACAAAAGACAGTACCTGGCCATTCAATCCAATGGAAACTCATAGGCAACACAGTCCATTAGACTAGGCAATTACATGCAGCCAAACAAAGTTCATGGGCCTTGCCTCAGAGTCGAACCCACAACCTCTTGGAGAACAAGCAAAGAGCCTACCACTAAACCAACTCAGTGAAGTTGGAAACCGACTCTACATTAATTAACATAATCCTAGTGACTGCGCACACAACATGGCCAAACAAAAGCAAAAGACAGTACCTGGCCTATCAATCCAATGGAAACTCATAGGTAACACAGTACATTGGACTAGGCAATTACATGCAGCCATACAAAGCCCATGGGTCTTGCCCCAGAGTCGAACCCACAACCTCTCGTAGCATGTAATTGCCTAGTCCAATGGACTATGTTGTATATGAGTTTCCATTGGATTGATAGGCCAGGGACTGTCTTTTGCTTTTGTTTGGCCATGTTGTGTGCACAGTCACTAGGATTATGTGAACTAATGTAAACTCTGTCACCAACTTCTCTGAGTTGGTGTAGTGGTAGGCTCTTTGTTTGGGCTACAAGAGGTTGTGGGTAGAGTTGAGCGCGGTTCGTGGTTCTCCAGTTCTAGGCTCGAGTGATTTTTGGGCTGTTCGAGATCGAACTAGAACTCGAGCTTTTTGCTAAAAGCTCGGTAGTTCTAGAAACGTTCGAGAACGGTTCTAGCAGCAAAAAGCAGGGCTTTTTACAGCTACAGTGTGCAGGAGCCATCGCTGGCAGCCTGCCACAAGCTGGTAACCAAGATAAACATCGGGTATCCAAGCAAAGCGCTTTGGTTAGTAACCCGATGTTTATCCTAGTTACGTGCAGGAAGCCCACACTTCCCCGCTCAGCTCGCTCCGCCCCCTCCTGCCCGCGGCATGTACACATACATACATACACACACATACACACACACACATACACACACACACACACACACACACACACACACGGTCCCGCTCGGCTTACCTGCGGTCGGTCCGGAGGCAGCAGTCCTTGGCACTGGAAACTGTGGCTGCCGGCCCTTTAAGGGTGTGTTCTCCTTCATTGAGCATCATCTGTGGGCGGAGCTACCGCCCGGCGTCCTGCTCGGTCGCACAGATGAAGGAGTCACAGTGCCAGCCAGCGACCCCCAGCACATCGCTTCCCTCCGGCGCTGTGTGGGCCCCATCTGCACCGTGACCTGATCAGTATGTGGGACATCACTCCCTCCCCGCCCCTCCCTGTCCCCCCGTGCGTGTGTGGGCCCCGCAGAGCCGTGTGTGTGGCCCCCGGAGCCGTGTGTGTGGCCCCCGGAGCCGCGTGTGTGGGCCCCGGAGCCGCGTGTGTGACCCCCGGAGCCGCGTGTGTGGGCCCCGCAGAGCAAGGTGTGTGTTTGTATGTATGTATATATGCAGCAGAGCAGTATGCGTGTCTATATGTATTTATATATGCAGCAGAGCAGTATGCGTGTCTGTATGTATGTATATATGCAGCAGAGCAGTATGCGTGTCTATATGTATGTATATATGCAGCAGAGCAGTATGCGTGACTATATGTATGTATATATGCAGCAGAGCAGTATGCGTGTCTATATGTATGTATATATGCTGCAGAGCAGTATGCGTGTCTATATGTATGTATATATGCAGCAGAGCAGTATGCGTGTCTGTATGTATGTATATATGCAGCAGAGCAGTATGCGTGTCTATATGTATGTATATATGCAGCAGAGCAGTATGCGTGTCTGTATGTATGTATATATGCAGCAGAGCAGTATGCGTGTCTATATGTATGTATATATGCAGCAGAGCAGTATGCGTGTCTATATGTATGTATATATGCAGCAGAGCAGTATGCGTGTCTATATGTATGTATATATGCAGCAGAGCAGTATGCGTGTCTGTATGTATGTATATATGCAGCAGAGCAGTATGCGTGTCTATATGTATGTATATATGCAGCAGAGCAGTATGCGTGTCTATATGTATGTATATATGCAGCAGAGCAGTATGCGTGTCTGTATGTATGTATATATGCAGCAGAGCAGTATGCGTGTCTATATGTATGTATATATGCAGCAGAGCAGTATGCGTGTCTATATGTATGTATATATGCAGCAGAGCAGTATGCGTGTCTATATGTATGTATATATGCAGCAGAGCAGTATGCGTGTCTGTATGTATGTATATATGCAGCAGAGCAGTATGCGTGTCTATATGTATGTATATATGCAGCAGAGCAGTATGCGTGTCTATATGTATGTATATATGCAGCAGAGCAGTATGCGTGACTATATGTATGTATATATGCAGCAGAGCAGTATGCGTGTCTATATGTATGTATATATGCAGCAGAGCAGTATGCGTGTCTATATGTATGTATATATGCAGCAGAGCAGTATGCGTGTCTATATGTATGTATATATGCAGCAGAGCAGTATGCGTGACTATATGTATGTATATATGCAGCAGAGCAGTATGCGTGTCTATATGTATGTATATATGCAGCAGAGCAGTATGCGTGTCTATATGTATATATATATGCAGCAGAGCAGTATGCGTGTCTATATGTATGTATATATGCAGCAGAGCAGTATGCGTGACTATATGTATGTATATATGCAGCAGAGCAGTATGCGTGTCTATATGTATATATATATGCAGCAGAGCAGTATGCGTGTCTATATGTATGTATATATGCAGCAGAGCAGTATGCGTGACTATATGTATGTATATATGCAGCAGAGCAGTATGCGTGTCTATATGTATGTATATATGCAGCAGAGCAGTATGCGTGTCTATATGTATGTATATATGCAGCAGAGCAGTATGCGTGTCTATATGTATGTATATATGCAGCAGAGCAGTATGCGTGTCTGTATGTATGTATATATGCAGCAGAGCAGTATGCGTGTCTATATGTATGTATATATGCAGCAGCGCAGTATGCGTGTCTATATGTATGTATGTATGCAGCAGAGCAGTATGCGTGTCTATATGTATGTATATATGCAGCAGAGCAGTATGCGTGTCTATATGTATGTATATATGCAGCAGAGCAGTATGCGTGTCTATATGTATGTATATATGCAGCAGAGCAGTATGCGTGTCTATATGTATGTATATATGCAGCAGAGCAGTATGCGTGTCTATATGTATGTATATATGCAGCAGAGCAGTATGCGTGTCTATATGTATGTATATATGCAGCAGAGCAGTATGCGTGTCTGTATGTATGTATATATATATATGCAGCAGAGCAATATGCGTGTCTGTCTGTATGTATGCATGTATGTATGCAGCAGAGCAGTATGCGTGTCTGTATGTATGTATATATGCAGCAGAGCAGTATGCGTGTCTATATGTATGTATATATGCAGCAGAGCAGTATGCGTGTCTATATGTATGTATATATGCAGCAGAGCAGTATGCGTGTCTATATGTATGTATATATGCAGCAGAGCAGTATGCGTGTCTGTATGTATGTATATATGCAGCAGAGCAGTATGCGTGTCTATATGTATGTATATATGCAGCAGAGCAGTATGCGTGTCTATATGTATGTATATATGCAGCAGAGCAGTATGCGTGTCTGTATGTATGTATATATGCAGCAGAGCAGTATGCGTGTCTATATGTATGTATATATGCAGCAGAGCAGTATGCGTGTCTATATGTATGTATATATGCAGCAGAGCAGTATGCGTGTCTATATGTATGTATATATGCAGCAGAGCAGTATGCGTGTCTGTATGTATGTATATATGCAGCAGAGCAGTATGCGTGTCTATATGTATGTATATATGCAGCAGAGCAGTATGCGTGTCTATATGTATGTATATATGCAGCAGAGCAGTATGCGTGACTATATGTATGTATATATGCAGCAGAGCAGTATGCGTGTCTATATGTATGTATATATGCAGCAGAGCAGTATGCGTGTCTATATGTATGTATATATGCAGCAGAGCAGTATGCGTGTCTATATGTATGTATATATGCAGCAGAGCAGTATGCGTGACTATATGTATGTATATATGCAGCAGAGCAGTATGCGTGTCTATATGTATGTATATATGCAGCAGAGCAGTATGCGTGTCTATATGTATATATATATGCAGCAGAGCAGTATGCGTGTCTATATGTATGTATATATGCAGCAGAGCAGTATGCGTGACTATATGTATGTATATATGCAGCAGAGCAGTATGCGTGTCTATATGTATATATATATGCAGCAGAGCAGTATGCGTGTCTATATGTATGTATATATGCAGCAGAGCAGTATGCGTGACTATATGTATGTATATATGCAGCAGAGCAGTATGCGTGTCTATATGTATGTATATATGCAGCAGAGCAGTATGCGTGTCTATATGTATGTATATATGCAGCAGA
This sequence comes from Anomaloglossus baeobatrachus, assembly GCF_048569485.1. Classification (NCBI taxonomy): domain Eukaryota; kingdom Metazoa; phylum Chordata; class Amphibia; order Anura; family Aromobatidae; genus Anomaloglossus; species Anomaloglossus baeobatrachus. The sequence continues at coordinate 246,577 of NW_027442048.1, read as the reverse complement.
GCAGTATGCGTGTCTATATGTATGTATATATGCAGCAGAGCAGTATGCGTGTCTGTATGTATGTATATATGCAGCAGAGCAGTATGCGTGTCTATATGTATGTATATATGCAGCAGCGCAGTATGCGTGTCTATATGTATGTATGTATGCAGCAGAGCAGTATGCGTGTCTATATGTATGTATATATGCAGCAGAGCAGTATGCGTGTCTATATGTATGTATATATGCAGCAGAGCAGTATGCGTGTCTATATGTATGTATATATGCAGCAGAGCAGTATGCGTGTCTATATGTATGTATATATGCAGCAGAGCAGTATGCGTGTCTATATGTATGTATATATGCAGCAGAGCAGTATGCGTGTCTATATGTATGTATATATGCAGCAGAGCAGTATGCGTGTCTGTATGTATGTATATATATATATGCAGCAGAGCAATATGCGTGTCTGTCTGTATGTATGCATGTATGTATGCAGCAGAGCAGTATGCGTGTCTGTATGTATGCATGTATGTATGCAGCAGAGCAGTATGCGTGTATGTATGTATGCATGTATGTATGCAGCAGAGCAGTATGCGTGTCTGTCTGTATGTATGTATGCAGCAGAGCAGTGTGTGTGTGTGTCTGTATGTATGTATGCAGCAGAGCAGTGTGTGTGTGTGTCTGTATGTATGTATGCAGCAGAGCAGTATGTGTGTGTCTGTCTATATGTATGTATGTAGCAGAGCAGTGTGTGTGTCTGTCTATATGTATGTATGCAGCAGAGCAGTATGTGTGTGTCTGTATGTATGTATGTATGCAGCATAGCAGTGTGTGTCTCTGTATGTATGCATGTATGATGTGTATCTATGTATGTCAGTGTATATGACTGTATAGATTTGTCTGTTTATATGTATTTTTGTGAGTTTGTCTTTAAATATGTATATGTACGTGTATGTATCTGTGTATGTGTGTGTGTCTCCGTGTTTATGGGGCCCACTGGGACTCTTCCGCCCGGGGCCCACAAAAACCTGGAGCCGGCCCTGCCTGCGGTGATGAAGTCCCGCCATCCCGACCTCAGCGCTGTCACTGTCCTCCATGGCCGCCGCTTGTCACATCACCTCTCGCTTCCGACCCGAGACTGACTAGCGGTGACGTCACGGGCCTCTCGCGATTCTTGGCTGTGAAGGCGGCAGTCATTGAACTTAGTGACAGGGGCTGTCAGCAGTGCTGGAGATCAGCGCAGGTAATGTACCTCGCTGACAGCAGCACTTGTCATGCCCTGCAGTGACCTGGGCTGACCCATTGATGTTAGCTCAGGTCACTGCACTGCTCTCCCAGCCAATGGGGAACATCCTGCTCTTCATTGACTGGGACAGTGTGGATCGTCATGGCAACCCCTTGGATTACAGCAGACCTGGATTTGTTTTTCATTCTAATAAATTGGTTAAAGAGGGAATGTTTTGGGGAGTGTTTTTTCAAATAAAAATGTGTTTGTCGTCTATTTTTTTTTATTACTGACTGGGTTGGTGATGTCGGGTATCTGATAGACGCCTGACCTCACCAACCCCAGGGCTTGATGCCAGGTGACATTACACATCTGGTATTAACCCCATATATTACCCCGTTTGCCACCGCACCAGGGCGCGGGATGAGCTGGGGCGAAGCACCAGGATTGGCGCATCTAATGGATGCGCCACTTCTGGGGCGGCTGCGGCCTGCTATTTTTAGGCTGGGGAGAGTCCAATAACCATGGACCTCCCTAGTCTGAGAATATCAGGCCCCAGCTGTCTGCTTTACCTTGGCTGGTGATCCAATTTTGGGGGACCCCTACGTGTTTTTTTTTTTAATTATTTATTTAATTTAAAATAACAGCGTGGGGTGCCCTCAGTTTTGGATTACCAGCCAAGGTGAGGTTGCCAGCTGTGGTCTGCAGGCTGCAGCCGTCTGCTTTACCCTAGCTGGCTACAAAACTAGGGGGAACCCTACGTCATTTTTTTTTTTCATTTTTTTGGCTAAATACAAAGCTAAGCACCCCTTAGTGCCACATGAAAGGCACCAAAGCGTGCTCCACTTTTTCTCCACTTTTTCTCCACTTTTTCTCCACTTTTTCTCCACTTTTTTCTCCACTTTTTCTCCACTTTTTCTCCACTTTTTTCTCTACTTTTTCTCAACTTTTTCTCCACTTTTTCTCCACTTTTTCTCCACTTTTTCCTCCACTTTTTCTCCACTTTTTCTCCACTTTTTCTCCACTTATTCTCCACTTATTCTCCACTTTTTCTCCACTTTTTCTCCACTTTTTCTCCACTTTTTCTCCACTTATTCTCCACTTTTTCTCCACTTATTCTCCACTTTTTCTCCACTTTTTCTCCACTTTTTCTCCACTTTTTCTCCATTTTTTCTCCACTTATTCTCCACTTTTTCTCAACTTTTTCTCCACTTTTTTCTCCACTTTTTCTCCACTTTTTCTCCACTTTTTCTCCACTTTTTCTCCACTTTTTCTCCACTTTTTCTCCACTTTTTTCTCCACTTTTTCTCAACCTTTTCTCAACCTTTTCTCAACCTTTTCTCAACTTTTTCTCCACTTTTTCTCCACTTTTTCTCCACTTTTTCTCCACTTATTCTCCACTTATTCTCCACTTTTTCTCCACTTATTCTCCACTTTTTCTCCACTTTTTCTCCACTTTTTCTCCACTTTTTCTCCACTTTTTCTCCATTTTTTCTCCACTTATTCTCCACTTTTTCTCCACTTATTCTCCACTTTTTCTCCACTTTTTCTCCATTTTTTCTCCACTTTTTCTCCACTTTTTCTCAACTTTTTCTCCACTTTTTTCTCCACTTTTTCTCCACTTTTTCTCCACTTTTTCTCCACTTTTTCTCCACTTTTTCTCCACTTTTTCTCCACTTTTTTCTCCACTTTTTCTCAACCTTTTCTCAACCTTTTCTCAACCTTTTCTCAACTTTTTCTCCACTTTTTCTCCACTTTTTCTCCACTTTTTCTCCACTTATTCTCCACTTATTCTCCACTTTTTCTCCACTTATTCTCCACTTTTTCTCCACTTTTTCTCCACTTTTTCTCCACTTTTTCTCCACTTTTTCTCCATTTTTTCTCCACTTATTCTCCACTTTTTCTCCACTTATTCTCCACTTTTTCTCCACTTTTTCTCCATTTTTTCTCCACTTTTTCTCCACTTTTTCTCCACTTTTTCTCCACTTTCTCCACTTTTTTCTCCACTTTTTTCTCCACTTTTTCTCCACTTTTTCTCCACTTGTTCTCCACTTTTTCTCCACTTTTTCTCCACTTTTTCTCCACTTTTTCTCCACTTATTCTCCACTTATTCTCCACCTTTTCTCAACCTTTTCTCAACCTTTTCTCCACTTTTTCTCCACTTTTTCTCCACTTTTTCTCCACTTTTTCTCCACTTTTTTCTCCATTTTTTCTCCACTTTTCCTCCACTTATTCTTCACTTTTTCTCCACTTTTTTCTCCACTTATTCTCCACTTTTTCTCCACTTTTTCTCCACTTATTCTCCACTTTTTCTCCACTTTTTCTCCACTTTTTCTCCACTTTTTCTCCACTTTTTTCTCCACTTTTTTCTCCACTTTTTCTCCACTTTTTCTCCACTTTTTCTCCACTTTTTCTCCACTTTTTCTCCACTTTTTCTCCATTTTTTCTCCGTTCTTTTTCTATGGTCGGTCTACCCATTAGCTCTGCCATGCATACTGTAGCTCTACACCTACTGCACATGTTACTTTGATTGACATCTCTTTCGTACCAGAGCTGTCTAAGCCTACTCTGACCCCATATTTGTCATTACTATATTGTCCTTGTACTGTATTATGACATTTGTATCATGTGTTTCATTTCTTGCTGTGTTGCAATTTTTTTGCTGCATCCCAATTGTACCTCTACATTGTTCGAGTTTATGTTATTGCTCTCTCACTCTTATGTGATACTGATTATTGTCATTTTTCATGATTACATGCAGATAAGTCCAATCTGACGAAGGCTCAGGCCGAAACGTCATTTGTAACTTGTTTTGGACAAAAACATATATGCTTATGAAAAAAATGTTTTTCTTAATACGGACCAATAAAGAGTGATTATGCATTACTATCCGTTGTGACTTACTGACTTAGTCTGGGAGATTTAGAGTGCCGAGGTTACTCACTAATTTTATCTATTATTACCTCTGAGCATCTATATACCAGTGAGCAGAGCTTCCTCTACAGTAGTTCTCCTGATTAGGCATGCCCTTACCTCATGAGCAGGGCATTGCAGCTTTGGTAGCAACTATTACGACATGGACTCTGCTGCTGTGGACCCGGGGAGAGTGAGTGCAGATTCATTGCACCCACACTCCTCACATGAAGGGTCCGCACTCCTAGAAAATGGGGGATACGTTCCCTGAGTGTCTCCCCCCCATATTCTAGACGGTCCAGAGTCGTCGTGGGACCCCTTTATTTTTTTTCTTACAATAAATTGGTGAAAGAGGAAATGTTTTGGGGACTGTTTTTTCAAATAAATTTCTTTTGTCGATTTTTTTTTTTGTTAGTACTGACAGTTTATGATGTTGGGTATCTAATAGACGCCATGACATCACAAACTGCTGGGCTTGATCTCAGGTGACTTTACAGCTAGTATCAACCCGATTTATTACCCCGTTTGCCACTGCACCAGGGCACGGGATGAGCTGGGGTGAAGCGCCAGGATTGGCGCATCTAGTGGATGCGCCACGTCTGGGGTGCCTGCGGCCTGCTATTTTTAGGCTGTGAAGGCCCAATAACTATGGACCTTCCCACCCTGAGAATACCAGACCACAGCTGTCCGCTTTACCTTGGCTGGTGATCCAATTTGGGGGAGACCCTACTTTTATTGTGTAATTATTAATATTTATAAAATAATTATAAAAAAGAGCCTGAGGGGACCTCCACATTGGATCCCCAACCACGGTAAAGCTGCCAGCTGTGGTTTTCAGGCTACAGCCGTCTGCTTTACCCTAGCTGGCTATCAAAAATGGGGGGACCCAATGTCATTTTTTTTTTAACTATTTTTTAAATAGAAAAAATTAATGGGCTTCCCTGTATTTTGATTGCCAACCAAGGTATCGGCAGGCAGACTGGGGTGGCAACCCATAGCTGTCTGCTTTATCTGCGCTGAGAATCAAAAATACCGCGGAGCGCTACGTCATTTTTTTAAAGATTTATTTTTACAGCACTGTGATGTCCAGCAATCAAAATACAGGGAAGCCCATTTTGTTTTTAGTTATTTAAATAAATAATTAAAAAAATATATATGGGCTCCCGCTGCATTTTTTGTATTGCTAGGTAAGGGTAATCCAAGCAGCTACTGGCTGCTAACCCCCACTGCTTGATGTTACCTTCACTGGCAATGGAAAATCCAGGGAAGCATTTTTTATTTTTTTTGCCAAAAAACTACAAAAAAAAGGACGTGAGCTTCGCCATATTTTTGTATGCTAGCCAGGTATAGCAGGCAGGTGCTGGAAGAGTTGGATACAGCACCTGAAGATGGCGCTTCTATGAAAATACCATTTTCTGAGGCGACTGCAGACTGCAATTCGCAGCAGTGGTGCCCAGAAATCTCAGGCCAACCTGTGCTGCGGATTCCAATCCCCAGCTGCCTAGTTGTACCTGGCTGGACACAAAAATGGGGCGAAGCCTACGTCATTTGTTTTCTAATTATTTCATGAAATTCATGAAATAATAGAAAAAGGGCTTCCCTTTATTTTTGTCTCCCAGCCGGGTACAAATAGGCAACTGGGGGTTGGGGGCAGCCGTACCTGCCTGGTACCTGGCTAGCATACAAAAATATAGCGAAGCCCACATAATTTTTTCAGGGGGCAAAAAACTTCTGCATACAGTCCTGGATGGAGTATGCTGAGCCTTGTAGTTCTGCAGCTGCTGTCTGTCTGTATGGAGAAGAGCAGACAGCATCTGCAGAATTACAAGGCTCAGCATACTCCATCCAGGACTGTATGCAGAATTTTTTTTCCCACCAAAAAAATGACGTGGGCTTCGCCATATTTTTGTATGCTAGCCAGGTACAGCAGGCAGCCACGGGCTGCCTCCAACCCCCAGTTGCCTATTTGTACCCGGCTGGGAACCAAAAATATAGGGAAGCCCGTTTTTTTTTAATTATTTCACTTATTTCATGAAATAATTAAAAAACAAATGACGTGGGCTTCACCCCATTTTTGTGTCCAGCCGGGTACAACTAGGCAGCTGGGGATTGGAATCCGCAGCACAGGTTAGCCCGAGGTTTCTGGGCGCCTCTGCTGCGAACTTCAGTCCGCAGCCGTCCCAGAAAATGGCGCTCTCATAGAAGCGCCATCATCTGGAGCTGTATCCAACTCTTCCAACAGCCCTGTAGCCGGGTGGCTTGTTGGGTAATCATGAGTTAATACTGGCTTTGTTTTACTAGCCAGTATTAAGCCAGAGATTCTTAATGTCAGGCACGTTTGACCCGGCCATTAAGAATCTCCAATAAAGGGTTAAAAAAAAACACCACACAGAGAAAAAATACTTTAATAGAAATAAATACACAGACACATTAGAGACTCCATCTTTATTACCCCCTGTCAGCCCTCCACGATCCTGCTCTTCTGTCTTCTTTCTTTCTAGTGTAGTAGTAGTGACGATTGTAGTGAGGATGAGTTTACCCAGCTCATCACTTGGGGCTGGGGAACCTCATCCTAACTACAATCATCACTACAAACGGGAAGCAGCGTGCAGATCAGTGCTGGCTGTCAGCGGTAACAGCGGTAAAGGCCCCGTCACACTAAGCAACTTACCAGCGATCCCAGCAACGATAGGGATCGCTGGTAAGTTGCTAGGAGGTTGCTGGTGAGATGTCACACTAGCGACGCTCCAGCGATCCCACCAGCAACCTGACCTGGCAGGGATCGCTGGAGCGTGGCTACACGAGTTGCTGATGAGCTCACCAGCAACCAGTGACCAGCCCCCAGCGCCGCGTGGAAGATGCTGCGCTTGGTAACTAAGGTAAATATCAGGTAACCAACCCGATATTTACCTTGGTTACCAGCGCACGCAGCTACACGTGCAGAGAGCAGGGAGCAGCGCACACTGAGCGCTGGCTCCCTGCTCTCCTAGTTACAGCACACATGGGGTTAATTACCCGATGTGTGCTGCAGCTACATGTGCACAGAGCAGGGAGCAGCGCACAATGCTTAGCGCTGGCTCCCTGCTCTCAGACGCTGACACGCGTTACCATAGCAACGGTGCTCTCGGAGCCGCGGTTAGCGGTGACGTCACCGCTAACTGCGTTGCTATGGCAACCTCCGTTAATGACCGGCTGTGTCAGCCGGTCCCTAACGGAACGCGGACCGTGTGCTAGAGCATGTCGCCGGTACACGGCGATACACACATGTGCACCGTGTACCGGAGAGATGCACTCGCAGGTCCTACATGACTCGTCATAGTCATGTGACCAGTCTGTAGCCAATGAGATAATAGCCACGTGACTGGTCACATGGCTATTTTGACGTCACGATAGGTCCTGCTTCTCTGCTGGCAGTGCAGGTCACCGGGAGGGTTCAGCGATCATCGAATGGAATAGCGGCAGGAGACAGAGTGCAGAAGGGATCGCGGGGACCGGTAAGTGTTATGGCAATGTTTATTAACTGTTTGTGTACATTTATAATGCATTTTTATGTTTTTGTGATTGCCTCCCATTATAGCCTATTGGTTCGAGTTCGGTTCGTCGAACGTTCGACGAACCGAACTCGAACGGGACCCCCGTTCGGCGAACCGACCTCGAGCCGAACCGCGACCGGTTCGCTCATCTCTAGTTGTGGGTTCGACTCTGAGGCAAGGCCCATGGACTTTGTATGGCTGCATGTAATTGCCTAGTCCAATTGATTGCTTTGCCTATGAGTTTCTATTGGATATATAGGCCAGGTAATGTCTTTTGCTTTTGTTTGGCCATGTTGTGTGCGCAGTCACTAGGATTATGTGAATTAATGTAGAATCAGTTTTCCACTTCTCTGTGTTGGTGTATTTGTAGGCTCTTTGCTTGGGCTACAAGAGGTTGTGGGTTCGACTCTGGGGCAAGGCCCATGGGCTTTGTATGGCTGCATGTATTTGCCTAGTCTAATGGACTGTGTTGCCTATGAGTTTCCATTGGATTGATAGGCCAGGTATTTTCTTTTGTTTGGCCATGTTGTGTGCGCAGTCACTAGGATTATGTGAATTAATGTAGAGTCAGGTTCACATTTCTCTGTGGTGATGTAGTTGTAGGCTCTTTGCTAGAGCTGCGAGAGGTTGTGAGTTCAACTTTGAGGCAAGGCCCATGGACTTTGTATGGCTGCATGTTATTGCCTAGTCCAATGGACTATGTTACCTATGAGTTTCAATTGGAATGATAGGCCAGGTACTGTCTTTTGCTTTTGTTTGGCCATGTTGTGTGCGCAGTCACTAGGATTATGTGAATTAATGTAGAGTCAGTTTCACACTTCTCTGTGTTGCTGTAGTGGTAGGCTTTTTTCTTGGGCTGCGAGAGGTTGTGAGTTCGACTCTGAGGCAAGGCCCATGGACTTTGTATGGCTGCATGTTATTGCCTAGTCCAATGGACTATGTTACCTATGAGTTTCAATTGGAATGATAGGCCAGGTACTGTCTTTTGCTTTTGTTTGGCCATGTTGTGTGCGCAGTCACTAGGATTATGTGAATTAATGTAGAATCATTCTCCTACTTCTCTGAGTTGGTGTAGTGGTAGGCTCTTTGCTTGGGCTGCGAGCAGTTGTGGTTTGACTCTGAGGCAAAGCCCATGGACTTTGTATGGCTGCATGTAATTGCCTAGTCCAATGGACTATGTTGTCTATGAGTTTCCATTGGATTGATAGGCCAGGGACTGTCTATTGCTTTTGTTTGGCCATGTTGTGTGCGCAGTCACTAGGATTATGTGAATTTATGTTGAGTCAGTTTCGCACTTCTCTGTGTTGGTGTAGTGGTAGGCTCTTTGCTTGGGCTTTGAGAGGTAGTGGTTTTGATTTTGAGGCAAGGCCCATGGACTTTGTATGGCTGCATGTTATTGCCTAGTCCAAAGGATTGCGTTGCCTATGAGTTTCCATTGGATTAATATGCCAGGTACTGTCTTTTGCTTTTGTTTGGCCATGTTGTGTGCGCAGTCACTAGGATTATGTGAATTAATGTAGAGTCATTCACCTACTTCTCTGTGTTGGTGTAGTGGTAGTCTCTTTGCTTAAGCTGCGAGAGGTTGTGGGTTCGACTCTGAGGCTAGGCCCATGGAGTTTGTATGGCTGCATGTAATCGCCTAGTTCAATTGACTGTGTTGCCTATGAGTTCCCATCGGATTGATAGGCCAGGTACTGTCTTTTGCTTTTGTTTGGCCATGTTGTGTGCGCAGTCACTAGGATTATGTGAACTAATGTAAACTTAGTTTCCAACTTCTCTGTGTTGGTGTAGTGGTAGGCTCTTTGCTTGGGCTGCGAGAAATTGTGGGTTTGACTCTGCGGCAAAGCCCATGGACTTTGTATGACTGCATGTAATTGCCTAGTCCAATGGACTATGTTGCCTATGAGTTTCCATTGGATTGATAGGCCAGGTACTGCCTTTTGCTTTTGTTTGACCATGTTGTGTGCGCAGTCACTAGGGTTATGGGAATTAATGTAGAGTCAGTTTCCCACTTCTCTGTGTTGGTGTAGTGGTAGGCTCTTTGCTTGGGCTGCGAGAGGTTGTGGGTTCGACTCTAATGCAAGGCTTATGGACTTTGAATGGCTGCATGTAATTGCTTAGTCCAATGGACTGTGTTGCCTATGAGTTTCTATTGGATTGATAGGCCAGTTACTGTCTTTTGTTTTCGTTTGGCCATGTTGTGTGCGCAGTCACTAGGATTATGTGAATTAATGTAGAGTCAGGTTTACATTTCTCTGTGTTGGTGTAGTGGTAGGCTCTTTGCTTGAGCTGCTAGAGGTTGTGAGTTCAACTTTGAGGCAAGGCCCATGGACTTTGTATGGCTGCATGTAATTGCCTAGTCCAATTGATTGCTTTGCCTATGAGTTTCTATTGGATTGATAGGCCAGGTACTGTCTTTTGCTTTTGTTTGGCCATGTTGTGTGCGCAGTCACTAGGATTATGTGAATTAATGTAGAGTCATTCACCTACTTCTCTGTGTTGGTGTAGTGGTAGTCTCTTTGCTTAAGCTGCAAGAGGTTGTGGGTTCGACGCTGAGGCAAGGCCCATGGTGTTTGTATGGCTGCATGTAATTGCCTATTTCAATTAACTGTGTTGCTTATGAGGTCCCATTGGATTGATGGGCCAGGTACTGTCTTTTGCTTTTGTTTGGCCATGTTGTGTGCGCAGTCACTAGGATTATGTGAACTAATGTAAACTCAGTTTCCAACTTCTCTGTCTTGGTGTAGTGGTAGGCTCTTTGCTTGGGCTGCGAGAAATTGTGGGTTTGACTCTGAGGCAAAGCCCATGGACTTTATATGGCTGCATGTAATTGCCTAGTCCAATGGACTGTGTTGCCTTTGAGTTTCCATTGGATTGATTGGCCAGGTATTATCTTTTGTTTGGTTATGTTGTGTGCGCAGTCGGTAGGATTATGTGAATTAATGTAGAATCAGTTTCCCAGTTCTCTGTGTTGCTGTAGTGGAAGGCTCTTTGCTTAGCTGCATGAGGTTGTGGGTTTGACTCTGAGGCAAGGCCCATGGAGTTTGTATGGCTGCATGTAATTGCCTAGTTCAAGTAACTGTGTTGCCTATGAGTTCCCATTGGATTGATAGGCCAGGTACTGTCTTTTGCTTTCGTTTGGTCATGTTGTGTGCGCAGTCACTAGGATTATGTGAATTAATGTAGAGTCGGTTTCCAACTTCACTGAGTTGGTTTAGTGGTAGGCTCTTTGCTTGTTTTCCAAGAGGTTGTGGGTTCGACTCTGAGGCAAGGCCCATGAACTTTGTTTGGCTGCATGTAATTGCCTAGTCTAATGGACTGTGTTGCCTATGAGTTTCCATTGGATTGATAGGCCAGGTACTGTCTTTTGCTTTTGTTTGGCCATGTTGTGTGCGCAGTCACTAGGATTATGTTAATTAATGTAGAGTCGGTTTCCAACTTCACTGAGTTGGTTTAGTGGTAGGCTCTTTGCTTGTTCTCCAAGAGGTTGTGGGTTCGACTCTGAGGCAAGGCCCTTGAACTTTGTATGGCTACATGTATTTGCCTAGTCTAATGGACTGTGTTGCCTATGAGTTTCCATTGGATTGATAGGCCAGATAATGTCTTTTGCATTTGTTTCGCAATGTTGTGTGCACAGTCACTAGGATTATGTGAACTAATGTAAACTCAAAAGAACCAATTGAATGACCAAAAAGTAAAGATAGCTACACTCATTTAAGCAGTAAGAACCTATAAAGATGTGAGTGAACCAGCCAATATAAAAGTATATAATCTTTATTGAAAAATTTGTTAAAAGACAAACACATAAAACAGACAATGATGAGGACACATACAATTAACCTCAGGTGAACCAAAATATACAAGCAATAAATAGCATAAGTGCATAATGGTCATGTATCGGAAAAAAAGTGCACCAAAAAAGGGGTGCTGTCCAAGTTTCTTTGAAGAGCCAATAGTCTTTAGGTAGATGAAGAGTGTCCCAAAGAACACCAATAAGGTGGAACTATATTAAATTTCAAGCTAAACAAAGCTTTTTTCTTCATTCAAGACTAAATGTATGAGAGCCACAATCCTATTGCTACAAAACGTGGCATATAACAGGGGAAACAAAGAATACATGTGTCTATGATATTAACAGGATATAATCCTATAAGATGCAAACATAATAGTTTATAAAAAGCAAATCCTGAATGGATCAGGTGGTATAACCACAACAATGTTTCCAAATGCCTACAGTCCCAAACAGGGGAGAAGCAGGATCTCAACCATACATATAAAGAAAAGGCAGAAACTGACACAAGTGTCAAAATATAACACTTTTTTCACAGGGCTGGACTAGGAGGCCATATTCCCAGTGTTATAATCAGATAGAAGGGCGGAATGGCTGCATTACCACAGTACTATACCTTTACATGGAAACAGAGTCAGCCATAGGACCGACCCAAACACTGTGGTGAATCCACAAAAACACACACCAGAAGGGTGTTACAGGGCCCAGACTAAAAAGCCATATTCCCAGTACTATAGCCCACAGAAAGGCAGCATGGCTGCAATACCACAGTAATTTGCCCCTACAAGGGAACAAAGTCAGCCATAAGAACCAACCTTAGCACTGAGTGGCAAGCCCACAAAGACACAGACCAGGAAGATAATAACCTGAGGATAAAGGTACCCCGACACGTGTTTCCCCTTGGAAGAAGCTTTTCTGCGAAACACGTGTCGGGGTACCTTTATCCTCAGGTTATTATCTTCCTGGTCTGTGTCTTTGTGGGCTTGCCACTCAGTGCTAAGGTTGGTTCTTATGGCTGACTTTGTTCCCTTGTAGGGGCAAATTACTGTGGTATTGCAGCCATGCTGCCTTTCTGTGGGCTATAGTACTGGGAATATGGCTTTTTAGTCTGGGCCCTGTAACACCCTTCTGGTGTGTGTTTTTGTGGATTCACCACAGTGTTTGGGTCGGTCCTATGGCTGACTCTGTTTCCTTGTAAAGGTATAGTACTGTGGTAATGCAGCCATTCCGCCCTTCTATCTGATTATAACACTGGGAATATGGCCTCCTAGTCCAGCCCTGTGAAAAAAGTGTTATATTTTGACACTTGTGTCAGTTTCTGCCTTTTCTTTATATGTATGGTTGAGATCCTGCTTCTCCCCTGTTTGGGACTGTAGGCATTTGGAAACATTGTTGTGGTTATACCACCTGATCCATTCAGGATTTGCTTTTTATAAACTATTATGTTTGCATCTTATAGGATTATATCCTGTTAATATCATAGACACATGTATTCTTTGTTTCCCCTGTTATATGCCACGTTTTGTAGCAATAGGATTGTGGCTCTCATACATTTAGTCTTGAATGAAGAAAAAAGCTTTGTTTAGCTTGAAATTTAATATAGTTCCACCTTATTGGTGTTCTTTGGGACACTCTTCATCTACCTAAAGACTATTGGCTCTTCAAAGAAACTTGGACAGCACCCCTTTTTTGGTGCACTTTTTTTCCGATACATGACCATTATGCACTTATGCTATTTATTGCTTGTATATTTTGGTTCACCTGAGGTTAATTGTATGTGTCCTCATCATTGTCTGTTTTATGTGTTTGTCTTTTAACAAATTTTTCAATAAAGATTATATACTTTTATATTGGCTGGTTCACTCACATCTTTATAGGTTCTTACTGCTTAAATGAGTGTAGCTATCTTTACTTTTTGGTCATTCAATTGGTTCTTTTGAGTTTACATTAGTTCACATAATCCTAGTGACTGTGCACACAACATTGCGAAACAAATGCAAAAGACATTATCTGGCCTATCAATCCAATGGAAACTCATAGGCAACACAGTCCATTAGACTAGGCAAATACATGCAGCCATACAAAGTTCATGGGCCTTGCCTCAGAGTCGAACCCACAACCTCTTGGAGAACAAGCAAAGAGCCTACCACTAAACCAACACAGAGAAGTTGGAAACTGACTCTACATTAATTAACATAATCCTAGTGACTGCGCACACAACATGGCCAAACAAAAGCAAAAGACAGTACCTGGCCTATCAATCCAATGGAAACTCATAGGCAACACAGTCCATTGGACTAGACAATTACATGGAGACATACAAAGTCCATGGGCCTTGCTTCAGAGTCAAACCCACAACCTCTCGCAGCCAAGCAAAGAGCCTACCACTACACCAATACAGAGAAGTGGGAAACTGATTCTACATTAATTCACATAATCCTACCGACTGCGCACACAACATGGCTAAACAAAAGCAAAAGACAGTACCTGGCTTATCAATCCAATGGAAACTCATAGGCAACACAGTCCATTGGAATAGGCAATAACATGCAGCCATACAAAGTCCATGGGCCTTGCCTCAAAGTCGAACTCACAACCTCTCGCAGCTCAAGCAAAGAGCTTACCACTACACCAACACAGAGAAATGGGAACCTGCCTCTACATTAATTCACATAATCCTAGTGACTGCGCACACAACATGGCCAAACGAAAGCAAAAGTCCATACCTGGCCTATCAATCCAATGGAAACTCATAGGCAACACAGTCCATTGGACTAGGCAATTACATGCAGCCATAAAAAGTCCATGGGCATTGCCTCAGAGTCAAACCCACAACTTCTCGCAGCCCAAGCAAAGATCCTACCAATACACCAACACAGAGAAGTGGAAAACAGATTCTACATTAATTCACATAATCCTAGTGACTGCGCACACAACATGGCCAAACGAAAGCAAAAGACAGTACCTGGCCTATCAATCCAATGGAAACTCAGAGGCAACCCCATCCATTGGACTAGGCAATTACATGCAGCCATACAGAGTCCATGGGCCTTGCCTCAGAGTCTATCCCACAACCTTTGGCAGAACAAACAAAGAGCCTACAACCACACCAACACAAAGAAGTAGGAAGCTGCATCTACATTAATTCACATAATCCTAGTGACTGCGCACACAACATGGCCAAACAGAAGCAAAAGACATTACCTGGCCTATCAAGCCAATGGAAACTCATAGGCAACACAGTCCATTGAACTAGGCAATTACATGCAGCCATACAAAGTCCATGGGCCTTGCCTCAGAGTCAAACCCACAACCTATCGCAGCCAAGCAAAGCGCCTTCCACTACACCAACACAGAGAAGTGGGAAACTGATTCTACATTAATTCACATAATCCTACCGACTTCGCACACAACATACCCAAACAAAAGACATTACCTGGCCTATCAGTCCAATGAAAACTCATAGGCAACACAGTACATTGGACTAGGCAATTACATGCAGCCATACAAAGTCTATGGGCTTTGCCTCAGAGTCAAACCCACATTTTCTCGCAGCCCAAGCAAAGAGCCTACCACTACACCAACACAGAGAAGTTGAAAACTGAGTTTACATTAGTTCACATAATCCTAGTGACTGCGCACACAACATGGCCAAACAAAAGCAAAAGGTAGTACCTGGCCTATCAATCCAATAGGAACTCATAGGTAACACAGTCAACTAAAATAGGCAATTACATGCAGCCATACAAACTCCATGGGCCTTGCCTCAAAGTCGACCCAACAACCTTTCGCAGCTTAAGCAAAGAGACTACCACTACACCAACACAGAGAAGTAGGTAAATGACTCTACATTAATTCACATAATCCTAGTGACTGCGCACACAACATGGCCAAACAAATGCAAAAGATATTATCTGGCCTATCAATCCAATGAAATCATAGGCAACATAGTCCATTAGACTAAGCAAAGTCATACAAAGTTAATGGGCCTTGCCTCAGAGTCGAACCCACAACCTCTTGGAGAACAAGCAAAGAGCCTACCACTAAACCAACACAGAGAAGTTGGAAACAGACTCTACATTAATTCACAGAATCCTAGTGACTGCGCACACAACATGGCCAAACAAAAGCAAAAGACAGTACCTGGCCTATCAATCCAATGGAAACTCAAAGCTAACACAGTACATTGGACTAGGCAATTACATGCAGCCATACAAAGTCCATGGGCCTTGCATTAGAGTCGAACCCACAACCTCTCGCAGCCCAAGCAAAGAGCCTACCACTACACCAACACAGAGAAGTGGGAAACTGATTCTACATTAATTCAAATAATCCTACTGACTGCGCACACAACATGGCCAAACAAAAGACAATACCTGGCCTATCAATTCAAAGGAAACTCATAGGCAACACAGTCCATTGGACTTGGCAATTGCATGCAGCCATACAAAGTCCATGGGCTTTGCCTCAGAGTCAAACCCACAATTTCTCGCAGCCCAAGTTAATAGCCTATGATTACACCAACACAGAGAAGTTGGAAACTGAGTTTACATTAGTTCACATAATCCTAGTGACTGCGCACACAACATGGCCAAACAAAAGACAATACCTGGCCTATCAATTCAATGGAAACTCATAGGCAACACAGTCAATTGAACTAGGCAATTACATGCTGCCATACAAACTCCATATGCTTTGCCTCAGAGTCGAACCCACAACCTCTCACAGCTTAAGCAAAGAGACTACAACTACACCAACACAGAGAAGTAGGTGAATGACTCTACATTAATTCACATAATCCTAGTGACTGCGAACACAACATGGCCAAACAAAAGCAAAAGACAGTACCTGGCCTATCAATCCAATTGAAACTCATAGGCAACATAGTCCATTGGACTAGGCAATAACATGCAGCCATACAAAGTCCATGGGCCTTGCCTCAAAGTCTAACTCACAACCTCTCGCAGCTCAAGCAAAGAGCCTACCACTACACCAACACAGAGAAATGTGAACCTGACTCTACATTAATTCACATAATCCTAGTGACTGCGAACACAACATGGCCAAACATAAGCAAAAGGCAGTACCTGGCCTATCAATCCAATGGGAACTCATAGGCAACACAGTCAATTGAACTACGCAATTACATGCAGCAATACAAACTCCATGGGCCTTGCCTCAGAGTCGAACCCACAACCTCTCGCAGCTTAAGCAAAGAGCCTACCCCTAAACCAACACAGAGAAGTGGGAAACTGATTCTACATTAATTCACACAATCCTACCGACTGCGCACACAACACGGCCAAACAAAAGACAATACCTGGCCTATCAATTCAATGGAAACTCATAGGCAACACAGTCCATTGGACTAGGCAATTACATGCAGCCATACAAAGTCCATGGGCTTTGCCTAAAAGTCAAACCCACAACTTCTCGCAGCCCAAGCAAAGAGCCTACCACTACACCAACACAGAAAAGTTGGTAACTGAGTTTACATTAATTCACATAATCCTAGTGACTGCGCACACAACATGGCCAAACAAAAGCAAAAGACAGTACCTGGCCTATCAATCCAATGGAAAATCATAGGCAACACAGTCCATTGGACTAGACAATTACATGGAGACATACAAAGTCCATGGGCCTTTCCTCAGAGTCAAACCCACAACCTCTCGCAGCCAAGCAAAGAGCCTACCACTACACCAACACAGAGAAGTGGGAAACTGATTCTACATTAATTCACATAATCCTACCGACTGCGCACACAACATGGCCAAACAAAAGACAATACCTGGCCTATCAATCCAATGGAAACTCATAGGCAACAAAGTCCATTAGACTAGGCAAATACATGCAGCCATATAAAGTTCATGGGCCTTGCCTCAGAGTCGAACCCACATCCTCTTGGAGAACAAGCAAAGAGCCTACCACTAATCCAACACAGAGAAGTTGGAAACCGACTCTACATTAATTCACATAATCCTAGTGACTGCGCACACAACATGGCCAAACAAAAGCAAAAGACATTACCTGGCCTATCAATCCAATGTAAACTCATAGGTAACACAGTACATTACTAGGATTATGTGAATTAATGTAGAGTCAGGTTCACATTTCTCTGTGTTGGTGTAGTGGTAGGCTCTTTGCTTGAGCTGCGAGAGGTTGTGAGTTAGACTTTGAGGCATGGCCCATGGACTTTGTACGGCTGCATGTTATTGCCTAGTCCAATGGACTATATTGCCTATGAGTTTCAATTGGATTGATAGGCAAGGTACTGTCTTTTGCTTTTGTTTGGCCATGTTGTGTTCGCAGTCACTAGGATTATGTGAATTAATGTAGAGTCATTCACCTACTTCTCTGTGTTGGTGTAGTTGTAGTCTCTTTGTTGCTTATGAGTTTCAATTTGATTGATAGGCCAGGTACTGTCTTTTGCTTTTGTTTGGCCATGTTATGTGCGCAGTCACTAGGATTATGTGAATTAATGTAGAGTCATTCACCTTCTTCTCTGTGTTGGTGTAGTGGTAGTCTCTTTGCTTAAACTGCGAGAGGTTGTGGGTTCGACTCTGAGGCAAAGCCCATGGAGTTTGTATGGCAGCATGTAATTGCCTAGTTCAATTGACTGTGTTGCCTATGAGTTTCCATTGAATTGATAGGCCAGGTATTGTCTTTTGTTTGGCCATGTTGTGTGCGCAGTCACTAGGATTATGTGAACTAATGTAAACTCAGTTTCCAACTTCTCTGTGTTGGTGTAATCGTAGGCTATTTCCTTGGGCTGCGAGAAATTGTGGGTTTGACTCTGAGGCAAAGCCCATGGACTTTGTATGGCTGCATGTAATTGCCAAGTCCAATGGACTGTGTTGCCTATGAGTTTCCTTTGAATTGATAGGCCAGGTATTGTCTTTTGTTTGGCCATGTTGTGTGCGCAGTCGGTAGGATTATTTGAATTAATGTAGAAACAGTTTCCCACTTCTCTGTGTTGGTGTAGTGGTAGGCTCTTTGCTTGGGCTGCGAGAGGTTGTGGGTTCGACTCTAATGCAAGGCCCATGGACTTTGTATGTCTCCATGTAATTGTCTAGTCCAATGGACTGTGTTGCCTATGAGTTTCCATTGGTTTGATAGGCCAGGTACTGTCTTTTGCTTTTGTTTGGCCATGTTATGTGCGCAGTCACTAGGATTATGTGAATTAATGAAGAATTGGTTTTCCACTTCTCTGTGTTGGTGTATTAGTAGGCTCTTTCCTTGGGCTACGAGAGGGTGTGGGTTCGACTCTGGGGCAAGGCCAATGGGCTTTGTATGGCTGCATGTAATTGCCTAGTCCAATGTACTGTGTTAGCTTTGAGTTTCCATTGGATTGATAGGCCAGGTGCTGTCTTTTGCTTTTGTTTTGCCATGTTGTGTGCGCAGTCACTAGGATTCTGTGAATTAATGTAGAGTTTGTTTCCAACTTCTCTGTGTTGGTTTAGTGGTAGGCTCTTTGCTTGTTCTCCAAGAGGTTGTGGGTTCGACTCTGAGGCAAGGCCCATTAACTTTGTATGGCTGCATATATTTGCTTAGTCTAATGGACTATGTTGCCTATGATTTCATTGGATTGATAGGCCAGATAATGTCTTTTGCATTTGTTTGGCCATGTTGTGTGCGCAGTCTCTAGGATTATGTGAATTAATGTAGAGTCCTTTACCTACTTCTCTGTGTTGGTGTAGTGGTAGTCTTTTTGCTTAAGCTGCGAAAGGTTGTTGGTTCGACTTTGAGGCAAGGCCCATGGAGTTTGTATGGATGCATGTAATTGCCTATTTCAGTTGACTGTGTTACCTATGAGTTCCTATTGGATTGATAGGCCAGGTACTACCTTTTGCTTTTGTTTGGCCATGTTGTGTGCGCAGTCACTAGGATTATGTGAACTAATGTAAACTCAGTTTTCAACTTCTCTGTGTTGGTGTAGTGGTAGGCTCTTTTCTTGGGCTGCGAGAAAATGTTGGTTTGACTCTGAGGCAAAGCCCATAGACTTTGTATGGCTGCATGTAATTGCCTAGTCCAATGGACTGTGTTGCCTATGAGTTTTCATTGGACTGATAGGCCAGGTATTGTCTTTTGTTTGGTTATGTTGTGTGCGAAGTCGGTAGGATTATGTGAATTAATGTAGAATCAGTTTCCCACTTCTCTGTGTTGGTGTAGTGGAAGGCGCTTTGCTTGGCTGCGAGAAGTTGTGGGTTTGACTCTGAGGCAAGGCCCATGGACTTTGTATGGCTGCATGTAATTGCCTAGTTCAATGGACTGTGTTGCCTATGAGTTTCCATTGGCTTGATAGGCCAGGTAATGTCTTTTGCTTCTGTTTGGCCATGTTGTGTGCGCAGTCACTAGGATTATGTGAATTAATGTAGATGCAGCTTCCTACTTCTTTGTGTTGGTGTGGTTGTAGGCGCTTTGCTTGTTCTGCCAGAGGTTGTGGGATAGACTCTGAGGCAAGGCCCATGGACTCTGTATGGCTGCATGTAATTGCCTAGTCCAATGGATGGGGTTGCCTCTGAGTTTCCATTGGATTGATAGGCCAGGTACTGTCTTTTGCTTTTGTTTGGCCATGTTGTGTGCGCAGTCACTAGGATTATGTGAGTTAATGTAGAATCGGTTTCACACTTCTCCGTGTTGCTGTAGTGGTAGGCTTTTTTCTTGGGCTGCGAGAGGTTGTGAGTTCGACTCTGAGGCAAGGCCCATGGACTTTTTATGGCTGCATGTAATTGCATAGTCCAATGGACTGTGTTACCTATGAGATTCCATTGGATTGATAGGCCAGGTGCCTTCTTTTGCTTTTGTTTGGCCATGTTTTGTGCGCAGTCACTAGGATTATGTGAATTAATGTTGAGTCAGTTTCCCACTTCTCTGTGTTGGTGTAGTGGTAGGCTCTTTGCTTGGGCTGGGAGAGGTTGTGAGTTCGACTCAAATGCAAGGCTCATGGACTATGTATGGCTGCATCTAATTGCCTAGTCCAAAGGACTGTGTTGCCTATGAGTTTCCATTGGATTGATAGGCCAGGTATTGACTTTTGCTTTCGTTTGGCCATGTTGTGTGCGCAGTCACTAGGATTATTTGAATTAATATAGAGTCAGTTTCACATTTCTCTGTGTTGGTGTAGTGGTAGGCTCTTTGCTTGCGCTGCGAGAGGTTGTGGATTTGACTCTGAGGCAAGGCCCTTGGACTTTTTATGGCTGCATGTAATTGCCTAGTATAATGGACTGTGTTGCCTATGAGTTTCCATTGGATTGATAGGCCAGGTATTGACTTTTGCTTTCGTTTGGCCATGTTGTGTGCGCAGTCACTAGGTTTATGTGAATTAATGTAGAGTCAGGTTCACATTTCTCTGTGTTGGTGTAGTAGTAGGCTCTTTGCTTAAACTGCGAGAGGTTGTGAGTTCGACTTGGAGGCAAGGCCCATGGACATTGTATGGCTGCATGTTATTGCCTAGTCCAATGGACTATGTTGCTTATGAGCTTCAATTGGATTGATAGGCCAGATACTGTCTTTTGCTTTTGTTTGGCCATGTTGTGTGCGCAGTCACTAGGATTATGTGACTTAATGTAGAGTCATTCACCTACTTCTCTGTGTTGGTTTAGTGGTAGGCTCTTTGCTTGTTCTCCAAGAAGTTGTGGGTTCGACTCTGAGGCAAGGCCCATGAACTTTGTATGGCTGCATGTATTTGCCTAGTCTAATGGACTGTGTTGCCTATGAGTTTCCATTGGATTGATAGGCCAGATAATGTCTTTTGCATTTGTTTGGCCATGTTGTGTGCACAGTCACTAGGATTATGTGAACTAATGTAAACTCTGTTACCAACTTCTCTGTGTTGGTGTAGTTGTAAGCTCTTTGCTTGTTCTGCCAGAGGTTGTGGGTTTGACTCTGAGGCAAGGCCCATGGACTTTGTATGGCTGCATGTAATTGCCTAGTCCAATGGACTATGTTGTATATGAGTTTCCATTGGATTGATAGGCCAGGGACTGTCTTTTGCTTTTGTTTGGCCATGTTGTGTGCGCAGTCACTAGGATTATGTGAATTTATGTTGAGTCAGTTTCGCTCTTCTCTGTGTTGGTGTAGTGGTAGGCTCTTTGCTTGCGCTGAGAGAGGTTGTGGGCTTGACTCTGAGACAAGGCCCATGGACTTTGTATGGCTGCATGTAATTGCCTAGTCCAATTGATTGCGTTGCCTATGAGTTTCCATTGGATTGATAGGCCAGGTACCGTCTTTTGCTTTTGTTTGGCCATGTTGTGTGCGCAGTCACTAGGATTATGTGAATTAATGTAGAATCTGTTTTCCACTTCTCTGTGTTGGTGTATTGGTAGGCTCTTTGCTTGGGCTACGAGAGGTTGTGGGTTTGACTCTGGGGCAAGGCCCATGGGCTTTGTATGGCTGCATGCAATTGCCTAGTCCAATGTACTGTGTTACCTATGAGTTTACATTGGATTGATAGGCCAGGTAATGTCTTTTGCTTTTGTTTGGCCATGTTGTGTGCGCAGTCACTAGGATTATGTGAATTAATGTAGAGTCAGTTTCCAACTTCTCTGTGTTGGTTTAGTGGTAGGCTCTTAGCTTGTTCTCCAAGAGGATGTGGGTTCGACTCTGAGGCAAAGCCCATGAACTTTGTATGGCTGCATGTATTTGACTAGTCTAATGGACTGTGTTGCCTATGAGTTTCCATTGGATTGATAGGCCAGGTATTGTCTTTTGTTTGGCCATGTTGTGTGCGCAGTCGGTAGGATTATGTGAATTAATGTAGAATCAGTTTCCCACTTCTCTGTGTTGGTGTAGTGGTAGGCTCTTTGCTTGGGCTGCGAGAAGTTGTGGGTTTGACTTTTAGGCAAAGCCCATGGACTTTGTATGGCTGCATGTAATTGCCTAGTCCAATGGACTGTGTTGCCTATGAGTTTCCATTGAATTGATAGGCCAGGTATTGTCTTTTGTCTAGCCATGTTGTGTGCGCAGTCGGTAGGATTATGTGAATTAATGTAGAATCAGTTTCCCACTTCTCTGTGTTGGTGTAGTGGTAGGCTCTTTGCTTGGCTGCGAGAGGTTGTGGGTTTGACTCTGAGGCAAGGCTTATGGACTTTGTATGTCTCCATGTAATTTTCTAGTCCAATGGACTGTGTTGCCTATGAGTTTCCATTGGACTGATAAGCCAGGTACTGACTTTTGCTTTTGTTTGGCCATGTTGTGTGCGCAGTCGGTAGGATTATGTGAATTAATGTAGAGTCAAGTTCACATTTCTCTGTGTTGGTGTAGTGGTAGGCTCTTTGCTTGAGCTGCGAGAGGTTGTGAGTTCGACTTTGAGGCAAGGCCCATGGACGTTGTATAGCTGCATGTTATTGCCTAGTCCAATGGACTATGTTGCCTATGAGTTTTAATTGGAATGATAGGCCAGGTACTGTCTTTTGCTTTTGTTTGGCCATGTTGTGTGCGCAGTTACTAGGATTATGTGAATTAATGTAGAGTCAGTTTCACACTTCTCTGTGTTGCTGTAGTGGTAGGCTTTTTTCTTGGGCTGCGAGAGGTTGTGAGTTCGACTCTGAGGCAAGGCCCATGGACTTTGTATGGTTGCATGTAATTGCATAGTCCAATGGACTGTGTTACCTATGAGTTTCCATTGGATTGATAGGCCAGGTACTGTCTTTTGCTTTCGTTTGGCCATGTTGTGTGCGCAGTCACTAGGATTATGTGAATTTATGTTCAATTAGTTTCGCACTTCTCTGTGTTGGTGTAGTGGTAGGCTTTTTTCTTGGGCTGCGAGAGGTTGTGAGTTCGACTCTGAGGCAAGGCCCATGGACTTTGTATGGCTGCATGTAATTGCATAGTCCAATGGACTGTGTTACCTATGAGTTTCCATTGGATTGATAGGCCAGGTACTGTCTTTTGCTTTCGTTTGGCCATGTTGTGTGCACAGTCACTAGGATTATGTGAATAATTTGTAGAGTCAGTTTCACATATCTCTGTGTTGGTGTAGTGGTAGGCTCTTTGCTTGGGCAGCGTAGATGTTGTGGGTTTGACTCTGGGGCAAGGCCCATGGACTTATTATGGCTGTATGTAGTTGCCTAGTCTAATGGACTGTGTTGCCTATGAGTTTCCATTGGATTGATAGGCCAGGTACTGTCTTTTGCTTTCGTTTGGCCATGTTGTGTGCGCAGTCACTAGGATTATGTGAGTAAATGAAGAGTCAGTTTCAAACTTCTCTGTGTTGGTGTAGTGGTAGGCTCTTTGCTTTGGCTGCGAGAAGTTGTGGGTTTGACTCTAATGCAAGGTTCATGGACTTTGTATAACTGCATGTAATTGCCTAGTCCACTGGACTGTGTTGCCTATGAGTTTCCATTGGATTGATAGGCCAGGTATTGACTTTTGCTTTCGTTTGGCCATGTTGTGTGCGCAGTCACTAGGATTATGTGAATTAATGTAGAGTCAGTTTCACATTTCTCTGTGTTGGTGTAGTGGTAGGATCTTTGCTTGGGCTGCGAGAAGTTGTGGGTTTGACTCTGAGGCAAGGCCCATGGACTTTTTATGGCTGCATGTAATTGCCTAGTCCAATGGACTGTGTTGCCTATGAGTTTCCATTGGATTGATAGGCCAGGTATGGACTTTTGCTTTCGTTTGGCCATGTTGTGTGCGCAGTCACTAGGTTTATGTGAATTAATGTAGAGGCAGGTTCACATTTCTCTGTGTTGGTGTAGTGGTAGGCTCTTTGCTTGAGCTGCGAGAGGTTGTGAGTTCGACTTTGAGGCAAGGCCCATGGACTTTGTATGGCTGCATGTTATTGCCTAGTCCAATGGACTGTGTTGCCTATGAGTTTCCATTGGATTGATAAGCCAGGTACTGTCTTTTGCTTTTTTTTAGCCATGTTGTGTGCGCAGTCGGTAGGATTATGTGAATTAATGTAGAATCAGTTTCCCACTTCTCTGTATTGGTGTAGTGGTAGGCTCTTTGCTTGGCTGCGAGAGGTTGTGGGTTTGACTCTGAAGCAAGGCCCATGGACTTTGTATGTCTCCATGTAATTGTCTAGTCCAATGGACTGTGTTGCCTATGAGTTTCCATTGGATTGATAGGCCAGGTACTGTCTTTTGCTTTTGTTTGGCCATGTTGTGTGCGCAGTCACTAGGATTATGTGAATTAATGTAGAGTCAGTTTCCAACTTCTCTGTGTTGGTTTAGTGGTAGGCTCTTTGCTTGTTCTCCAAGAGGTTGTGGGTTCGACTCTGAGGCAAGGCCCATGAACTTTGTATGGCTGCATGTATTTGCCTAGTCTAATGGACTGTGTTGCCTATGAGTTTCCATTGGATTGATAGGCCAGATAATGTCTTTTGCATTTGTTTCGCAATGTTGTGTGCACAGTCACTAGGATTATGTGAACTAATGTAAACTCAGTTTCCATCTTGTCTGTGTTGGTGTAGTGGTAGGCTCTTTGCTTGGGCTGCGACAAATTGTGGGTTTGACTCAGAGGCAAAGCCCATGGACTTTGTATGGCTGCATGTAATTGTTTAGTCCAATGGACTGTGTTGCCTATGAGTTTCCATTGGCTTGATAGGCCAGGTAATGTCTTTTGCTTTTGTTTGGCCATGTTGTGTGCGCAGTCTCTAGGAATATGTGAATTAATGTAGACTCACCTTCCTACTTTTTTGTGTTGGTGTAGTTGTAAGCTCTTTGCTTGTTCTGCCAGAGGTTGTGGGTTTGACTCTGAGGCAAGGCCCATGGACTTTGTATGGCTGCATGTAATTGCCTAGTCCAATGGACTATGTTGTATATGAGTTTCCATTGGATTGATAGGCCAGGGACTGTCTTTTGCTTTTGTTTGGCCATGTTGTGTGTGCAGTCACTAGGATTATGTGAATTTATGTTGAGTCAGTTTCGCTCTTCTCTGTGTTGGTTTAGTGGTAGGCTCTTTGCTTGGGCTACAAGAGGTTGTGGGTTCGACTCTGAGGCAAGGCCCATGGACTTTGTATGGCTGCATGTAATTGCCTAGTCCAATTGATTGCTTTGCCTATGAGTTTCTATTGGATTGATAGGCCAGGTACTGTCTTTTGCTTTTGTTTGGCCATGTTGTGTGCGCAGTCACTAGGATTATGTGAATTAATGTAGAATCAGTTTTTCACTTCTCTGTGTTGGTGTATTGGTAGGCTCTTTGCTTGGGCTACGAGAGGTTGTGGGTTTGACTCTGGGGCAAGGCCCATGGGCTTTGTATGGCTGCACTTAATTGCCTAGTCTAATGTACTGTGTTACCTATGAGTTTCCATTGGATTGATAGGCCAGGTACTGTCTTTTGCTTTTGTTTGGCCATGTTGTGTGCGCAGTCACTAGGATTATGTGAATTAATGTAGAGTCGGTTTCCAACTTCTCTGTGTTGGTTTAGTGGTAGGCTCTTTGCTTGTTCTCCAAGAAGTTGTGGGTTCGACTCTGAGGCAAGGCCCATGAACTTTGTATGGCTGCATGTATTTGCCTAGTCTAATGGACTGTGTTGCCTATGAGTTTCCATTGGATTGATAGGCCAGGTATTGTCTTTTGTTTGGCCATGTTGTGTGCGCAGTCGGTAGGATTATGTGAATTAATGTAGAATCAGTTTCCCACTTATCTGTGTTGGTGTAGTGGTAGGCTCTTTGCTTGGCTGCGAGAGGTTGTGGGTTTGACTTTGAGGCAAGGCCCATGGACTTTGTATGTCTCCATGTAATTGTCTAGTTCAATGGACTGTGTTGCCTATGAGTTTCCATTGGCTTGATAGGCCAGGTAATGTCTTTTGCTTTTGTTTGGCCATGTTGTGTGCACATTCACTAGGATTATGTGAATGAATGTAGACGCAACTTCCTACTTCTTTGTGTTGGTGTAGTTGTAGGCTCTTTGCTTGTTCTGCCAGAGGTTGTGGGTTTGACTCTGAGGCAAGGCCCATGGACTTTGTGAGGCTGCATGTAATTGCCTATTCCAATGGACTGTGTTGCCTATGAGTTTCCATTGGATTGATAGGCCAGGTATTGTCTTTTGTTTGGCCATGTTGTGTGCGCAGTCACTAGGATTATGTGAATTAATGTAGAATCCGTTTCCCACTTCTCTGTGTTGGTGTAGTGGAAGCTGCTTTGCTTGGCTGCGAGAGGTTGTGGGTTTGACTCTGCGGCATGGCCCATGGACTTTGTATGGCTGCATGTAATCGCCTAGTTCAATGAACTGTGTTGCCTATGAGTTTCCATTGGCCTGATAGGCCAGGTAATGTCTTTTGCTTTTGTTTGGCCATGTTGTGTGCGCATTCACTAGGATTATGTGAATTAATGTAGACGCAGCTTCCTACTTCTTTGTGTTGGTGTAGTTGTAGGCTCTTTGCTTGTTCTGCCAGAGGTTGTGGGTTTGACTCTGAGGCAAGGCCCATGGACTTTGTGAGGCTGCATGTAATTGCCTATTCCAATGGACTATGTTGTCTATGAGTTTCCATTGGATTGATAGGCAAGGGACTGTCTTTAGCTTTTGTTTGGCCATGTTGTGTGCGCAGTCACTAGGATTATGTGAATTTATGTTGAGTCAGTTTCGCACTTCTCTGTGTTGGTGTAGTGGTAGGCTCTTTGCTTGGGCTGTAAGAGGTTGTGGGTTTGACTCTGAGGCAAGGCCCATGGACTTTGTATGGCTGCATGTAATTGCCTAGTCCAATGGATTGATAGGCCAGGTACTGTCTTTTGTTTTCGTTTGGCCATGTTTTGTGCGCAGTCACTAGGATTATGTGAGTTAATGTAGAGACAGTTTCACACTTCTCTGTGTTGCTGAAGTGGTAGGCTTTTTTGTTGGGCTGCGAGAGGTTGTGAGTTCGACTCTGAGGCAAGGCCCATGGACTTTGTATGGCTGCATGTAATTGCATAGTCCAATGGACTGCGTTAACTATGAGTTTCCATTGGATTGATAGGCCAGGTGCTTTCCTTTGCTTTTGTTTGGCCATGTTGTGTGCGCAGTCACTTGGAATATGTGAATTAATGTAGAGTCAGTTTCACATTTCTCTTTGTTGGTGTAGTGGTAGGCTCTTTGCTTGGGCTGTGAGAGTTTGTGGGTTTGACTCTGAGGCAAGGCCCATGGACTTTTTATGGCTGCATGTAATTGCCTAGTCCAATGGACTTTGTTGCCTATGAGTTTCCATTGGATTGATAGGCCAGGTATTGACTTTTGCTTTCGTTTGGCCATGTTGTGTGCGCAGTCACTAGGATTATGTGAATTAATGTAGAGTCAGTTTCACATTTCTCTGTGTTGGTGTAGTGGTAGGCTCTTTGCTTGGGCTGCGAGAGGTTGTGGGTTTGACTCTGAGGCAAGGCCCATGGACTTTTTATGGCTGCATGTAATTGCCTAGTCCAATGGACTGTGTTGCCTATCAGTTTCCATTGGATTGATAGGCCAGGTACTGTCTTTTGTTTTCGTTTGGCCATGTTGTGTGCGCACTCACTAGGATTATGTGAATTAATGTAGAGGCTGGTTCACATTTCTCTGTGTTGGTGTAGTGGTAGGCTCTTTGCTTGAGCTGCGAGAGGTTGTGGGTTTGACTCTGAGGCAAGGCCCATGGACTTTTTATGGC
Source organism: Anomaloglossus baeobatrachus (assembly GCF_048569485.1). Taxonomy (NCBI): domain Eukaryota; kingdom Metazoa; phylum Chordata; class Amphibia; order Anura; family Aromobatidae; genus Anomaloglossus; species Anomaloglossus baeobatrachus. The sequence continues at coordinate 218,577 of NW_027442048.1, read as the reverse complement.
TGCATGTTATTGCCTAGTCCAATGGACTGTGTTGCCTATGAGTTTCCATTGGATTGATAAGCCAGGTACTGTCTTTTGCTTTTGTTTAGCCATGTTGTGTGCGCAGTCGGTAGGATTATGTGAATTAATGTAGAATCAGTTTCCAACTTCTCTGTGTTGGTTTAGTGGTAGGCTCTTTGCTTGTTCTCCAAGAGGTTGTGGGTTCGACTCTGAGGCAACGCCCATGAACTTTGTATGGCTGCATGTATTTGCCTAGTCTAATGGACTGTGTTGCCTATGAGTTTCCATTGGATTGATAGGCCAGATTATGTCTTTTGCATTTGTTTCGCCATGTTGTGTGCACAGTCACTAGGATTATGTGAACTAATGTAAACTCAGTTTCCAACTTGTCTGTGTTGTTGTAGTGGTAGGCTCTTTGCTTGGGATGCGAGAAATTGTGGGTTTGACTCTGAGGCAAAGCCCATGGACTTTGTATGGCTGCATGTAATTGTTTAGTCCAATGGACTGTGTTGCCTATGAGTTTCCATTGGCTTGATAGGCCAGGTAATGTCTTTTGCTTTTGTTTGGCCATGTTGTGTGCGCAGTCGCTAGGAATATGTAAATTAATGTAGACGCAGCTTCCTACTTTTTTGTGTTGGTGTAGTTGTAAGCTCTTTGCTTGTTCTGCCAGAGGTTGTGGGTTTGACTCTGAGGCAAGGCCCATGGACTTTGTATGGCTGCATGTAATTGCCTAGTCCAATGGACTATGTTGTATATGAGTTTCCATTGGATTGATAGGCCAGGGACTGTCTTTTGCTTTTGTTTGGCCATGTTGTGTGCACAGTCACTAGGATTATGTGAACTAATGTAAACTCTGTACCAACTTCTCTGTGTTGGTGTAGTGGTAGGCTCTTTGCTTGGGCTACAAGAGGTTGTGGGTTCGACTCTGAGGCAAGGCCCATGGACTTTGTATGGCTGCATGTAATTGCCTAGTCCAATTGATTGCTTTGCCTATGAGTTTCTATTGGATTTATAGGCCAGGTAATGTCTTTTGCTTTTGTTTGGCCATGTTGTGTGCGCAGTCACTAGGATTATGTGAATTAATGTAGAATCAGTTTTCCACTTCTCTGTGTTGGTGTATTTGTAGGCTCTTTGCTTGGGCTACAAGAGGTTGTGGGTTCGACTCTGGGGCAAGGCCCATGGGCTTTGTATGGCTGCATGTATTTGCCTAGTCTAATGGACTGTGTTGCCTATGAGTTTCCATTGGATTGATAGGCCAGGTATTTTCTTTTGTTTGGCCATGTTGTGTGCGCAGTCGGTAGGATTATGTGAATTAATGTAGAATCAGTTTCCCACTTCTCTGTGTTGGTGTAGTGGTAGGCTCTTTGCTTGGCTGCGAGAGGTTGTGGGTTTGACTCTGAGGCAAGGCCCATGGACTTTGTATGTCTCCATGTAATTGTCTAGTCCAATGGACTGTGTTGCCTATGAGTTTCTATTGGATTTATAGGCCAGGTACTGTCTTTTGCTTTTGTTTGGCCATGTTGTGTGCGCAGTCACTAGGATTATGTGAATTAATGTAGAGTCAGGTTCACATTTCTCTGTGTTGGTGTAGTTGTAGGCTCTTTGCTAGAGCTGCGAGAGGTTGTGAGTTCAACTTTGAGGCAAGGCCCATGGACTTTGTATGGCTGCATGTTATTGCCTAGTCCAATGGACTATGTTACCTATGAGTTTCAATTGGAATGATAGGCCAGGTACTGTCTTTTGCTTTTGTTTGGCCATGTTGTGTGCGCAGTCACTAGGATTATGTGAATTAATGTAGAGTCAGTTTCACACTTCTCTGTGTTGATGTAGTGGTAGGCTTTTTTCTTGGGCTGCGAGAGGTTGTGAGTTCGACTCTGAGGCAAGGCCCATGGACTTTGTATGGCTGCATGTAATTGCCTAGTCCAATGGACTATGTTGTCTATGAGTTTCCATTGGATTGATAGGCCAGGGACTGTCTATTGCTTTTGTTTGGCCATGTTGTGTGCGCAGTCACTAGGATTATGTGAATTTATGTTGAGTCAATTTCGCACTTCTCTGTGTTGGTGTAGTGGTAGGCTCTTTGCTTGGGCTTTGAGAGGTAGTTGTTTTGACTCTGAGGCAAGGCCCATGGACTTTGTATGGCTGCATGTTATTGCCTAGTCCAAAGGATTGCGTTGCCTATGAGTTTCCATTGGATTAATAGGCCAGGTACTGCCTTTTGCTTTTGTTTGGCCATGTTGTGTGCGCAGTCACTAGGATTATGTGAATTAATGTAGAGTCATTCACCTAATTCTCTGTGTTGGTGTAGTGGTAGTCTCTTTGCTTAAGCTGCGAGAGGTTGTGGGTTCGACTCTGAGGCAAGGCCCATGGAGTTTGTATGGCTGCATGTAATCGCCTAGTTCAATTGACTGTGTTGCCTATGAGTTCCCATCGGATTGATAGGCCAGGTACTGTCTTTTGCTTTTGTTTGGCCATGTTGTGTGCGCAGTCACTAGGATTATGTGAACTAATGTAAACTCAGATTCCAACTTCTCTGTGTTGGTGTAGTGGTAGGCTCTTTGCTTGGGCTGCGAGAAATTGTGGGTTCGACTCCGAGGCAAGGCCCATGGAGTTTGTATGGCAGCATGTAATCGCCTAGTTCAATTGACTGTGTTGCCTATGAGTTTCCATTGGCTTGATAGGCTAGGTAATGTCTTCTGCTTTTGTTTGGCCATGTTGTGTGCGCAGTCACTAGGATTATGTGAATTAATGTAGACGCAGCTTCCTACTTCTTTGTGTTTTTGTAGTTGTAGGCTCTTTGCTTGTTCTGCCAGAGGTTGTGGGTTTGACTCTGAGGCAAGGCCCATGGACTTTGTATGGCTGCATGTAATTGCCTAGTCCAATGGACTATGTTGCCTATGAGTTTCCATTGGATTGATAGGCCAGGTACTGCCTTTTGCTTTTGTTTGACCATGTTGTGTGCGCAGTCACTAGGGTTATGGGAATTAATGTAGAGTCAGTTTCCCACTTCTCTGTGTTGGTGTAGTGGTAGGCTCTTTGCTTGGGCTGCGAGAGGTTGTGGGTTCGACTCTAATGCAAGGCTCATGGACTTTGAATGGCTGCATGTAATTGCTTAGTCCAATGGACTGTGTTGCCTATGAGTTTCTATTGGATTGATAGGCCAGTTACTGTCTTTTGTTTTCGTTTGGCCATGTTGTGTGCGCAGTCACTAGGATTATGTGAAATAATGTAGAGTCAGGTTTACATTTCTCTGTGTTGGTGTAGTGGTAGGCTCTTTGCTTGAGCTGCGAGAGGTTGTGAGTTCGACTTTGTATGGCTGCATGTAATTGCCTAGTCCAATTGATTGCTTTGCCTATGAGTTTCTATTGGATTGATAGGCCAGGTACTGTCTTTTTCTTTTGTTTGGCAATGTTGTGTGCGCAGTCACTAGGATTATGTGAATTAATGTAGAGTCATTCACCTACTTCTCTGTGTTGGTGTAGTGGTAGTCTCTTTGCTTAAGCTGCAAGAGGTTGTGGGTTCGACTCTGAGGCAAGGCCCCTGGAGTTTGTATGGCTGCATGTAATTGCCTATTTCAATTAACTGTTTTGCCTATGAGTTCCCATTGGATTGATAGGCCAGGTACTGTCTTTTGCTTTTGTTTGGCCATGTTGTGTGCGCAGTCACTAGGATTATGTGAACTAATGTAAACTCAGTTTCCAACTTCTCTGTCTTGGTGTTTTGGTAGGCTCTTTGCTTGGGCTGCGAGAAATTGTGGGTTTGACTCTGAGGCAAAGCCCATGGACTTTATATGGCTGCGTGTAATTGCCTAGTCCAATGGACTGTGTTGCCTATGAGTTTCCATTGGATTGATTGGCCAGGTATTATCTTTTGTTTGGTTATGTTGTGTGCGCAGTCGGTAGGATTATGTGAATTAATGTAGAATCAGTTTCCCAGTTCTCTGTGTTGCTGTAGTGGAAGGCTCTTTGCTTAGCTGCAAGAGGTTGTGGGTTTGACTCTGAGGCAAGGCCCATGGAGTTTGTATGGCTGCATGTAATTGCCTAGTTCAATTAACTGTGTTGCCTATGAGTTCCCATTGGATTGATAGGCCAGGTACTGTCTTTTGCTTTTGTTTGGCCATGTTGTGTGCGCAGTCACTAGGATTATGTGAATTAATGTAGACGCAGCTTCCTACTTCTTTGTGTTGGTGAAGTTGTAGGCTCTTTGCTTGTTCTGCCAGAGATTGTGGGTATGACTCTGAGGCAAGGCCCATGGACTTTGTATGGCTGCATGTAATTGCGTAGTCCATTGGACTATGTTGTCTATGAGTTTCCATTGGATTGATAGGCCAGGGACTGTCTTTTGTTTTCGTTTGGTCATGTTGTGTGCGCAGTCACTAGGATTATGTGAATTAATGTAGAGTCATTCTCTTCTCTGTGTTGGTGTAGTGGTAGGCTCTTTCCTTGGGTTACAAGAAGTTGTGGGTTTGACTTTGAGGCAAAGCCCATGGACTTTGTATGGTTGAATGTAATTGCCTAGTCCAATGGACTGTGTTGCCTATGAGTTTTCATTGAATGAATAGGCCAGGTATTGTCTTTTGTTTGGCCATGTTGTGTGCGCAGTCGGTAGGATTATGTGAATTAATGTAGAATCAGTTTCCCACTTCTCTGTGTTAGTGTAGTGGTAGGCTTTTTGCTTGGCTGCGAGAAGTTGTGGGTTTGACTCTGAGGCAAGGCCCATGGACTTTGTATGTCTCCATGTAATTGTCTAGTCCAATGGACTGTGTTGCCTATGAGTTTCCATTGGATTGATAGGCCAGGTACTGTCTTTTGCTTTTGTTTGGCCATGTTGTGTGCGCAGTCACTAGGATTATGTGAATTAATGTAGAAATGGTTTTCCACTTCTCTGTGTTGGTGTATTGGTAGGCTCTTTGCCTTGGCTATGAGAGGTTGTGGGTTTGACTCTGGGGCAAGGCCCATGGGCTTTGTATGGCTGCATGTAATTGCCTAGTCCAATGTACTGTGTTACCTATGAGTTTCCGTTGGATTGATAGGCCACGTACTGTCTTTTGCTTTTGTTTGGCCATGTTGTGTGCGCAGTCACTAGGATTATGTTAATTAATGTAGAGTCGGTTTCCAACTTCTCTGAGTTGGTTTAGTGGTAGGCTCTTTGCTTGTTCTCCAAGAGGTTGTGGGTTCGACTCTGAGGCAATGCCCATGAACTTTACATGGCTGCATGTAAGTGCAAAGTCTAATGGACTGTGCTGCCTATGAGTTTCCATTGGATTGATAGGCCAGATAATGTCTTTTGCATTTGTTTGGCCATGTTGTGTGCGTAGTCACTAGGATTATGTGAATTAATGTAGAGTCATTCACCTACTTCTCTGTGTTGGTGTAGTGGTAGGCTCTTTGCCCTGGCTACGAGAGTTTGTGGGTTCGACTCTGGGGCAAGACCCATGGGCTTTGTATGGCTGCATGTAATTGCCTAGTCCAATGTACTGTGTTACCTATGAGTTTCCATTGGATTGATAGGCTAGGTACTGTCTTTTGCTTTTGTTTGGCCATGTTGTGTGCGCAGTCACTAGGATTATGTTAATTAATGTAGAGTCGGTTTCCAACTTCACTGAGTTGGTTTAGTGGTAGGCTCTTTGCTTGTGCTCCAAGAGGTTGTGGGTTCGACTCTGAGGCAAGGCCCATGAACTTTGTTTGGCTGCATGTAATTGCCTAGTCTAATGGACTGTGTTGCCTATGAGTTTCCATTTGATTGAATGGCCAGGTACTGTCTTTTGTTTTCGTTTGGCCATGTTGTGTGCGCAGTCACTAGGATTATGTGAATTAATGCTATTGGATTTTTCAAGTCAGTATTCACACAGCAGTTTCTGCTATTTCATGTATTCCCCTTACATAGTCACTGGTGTGCATACCTTATCTCCCCATAGTGATGTTTTTTTAGGTTTTTGCACCCAGTTCGGACTTAGAATGGTGTTCCAAACGTTATTCCTATTTGTTAGTATTTTTTCGTTTGTGAACCCTCCCCAACCACACCTATTGCCAATCCATATCATACGCATAAATAGCATGGGTCTCAGCTTCCCATACACGGTAGGTTTTTTAACTGCATGAGAGGACACACACAAGCTAGGGACCCCAACGTAGAGAAATACTTTGGCGTAGTGTTGGGGCTCTATTGCATTGATCAATTCAGTAGCTAAATTTCTCTTGATTCATATGTTCATGGCAGTAATGCAGATTCCATTTTTCACATATTCACTCTTGCATATAGCTATTGAATTTTTCAAGTCAGTATTCACACAGCAGTTTCTGCTATTTCATGTATTCCCCTTACATAGTCACTGGTGTGCATACCTTATCTCCCCATAGTGCCTGGGATCTGACCCAGACACTAGCAGTTTTGCACTCCTACCCAAAACTGGGCTCTTCCCTGAACTCACTACCTGCACGGTTCAACTCTTAACTGAACTTCAACTAACTAACTGGTTTTCCCACCTCCAGGCCTGTGAACTCCTTGGTGGGTGGGGCCAACCGCCTGGCACCGCCCCACCTGGTGTGGACATCAGCCCCTGGAGGGAGGCAACAACGGTTTTGTGTCTGACTAGTGTAACTATCCGGGAAAGGGGGTGTGTGTGTGTGTTATGTCTGTGACTAACTGGCTAGTCCAGGGCGTCACACTTGCACCCCCTTCTTGTGATGTGAAGGTGTGTAGTCAGTGCCTACGTGTAATTCCTGACACCACTCCTCTGGCTGACTTGGTGAGCTGTCACTGACTGGGTGGGGTGCAGTAATGGTGGATGCTGCTGCTGCTTGGATAGCATGTGTATCTACTGTGAACAGCTTATCAATGGTGGCAAATCGGGGCAGCTTAACCTCTTGCTCTCCGCAGTTCAACACTCTCACGCGCACTCTTCCCTTCCGTATTAATGAATAAAACTGTGATATAAATAGTATATAGATACCCCACAAATGCAGATAAAGGTAGGTTATGGGAAAAGGGAGAAGAGGGAAACAGGAAAATAGTGTAATAAAGTATACCTTCCAGGGGGGAGAGGAAATGGCAGCACAGCCAGTGGAGGTGAAGCAAGGGGAAGCCTGCAACTAAATTGTTGAGAGCATTATCACATGGTGACTGAGCCTGATTGTAACGGGAGCATAGAGGTGCCGATCCTGTCTTACCTGCGTTGGTGTAGAAGTGGGTTTCCAGTGGTGGAGTCAGCTGTGTGCAGTGGTGGCTGTGGGTTCTTTTATGTGCGACCGTAGTAATAGCTGCGCCCACTTCCTGTATGGGAGTGGAATGCAGTGAGGCTAATGGAACGCACGTCCACGTGCCGCGCCCCTGAAGGTAATACCGATCATTGAATACAAAAAAATTTCTCATACTACTGTATGGGGGTCCCTATATTTAATATGATATCCAAGCCACAGCATCCACCGTTACTTCACCACACCCATTCAGTGACAGCTCACCAAGTCAACCAGAGGAGTGGTGTAAGGAATTACACGTAGGCACTGACTCCACACCTTCACATCACAAGAAGCGGGTCCACAGGGTAGTGCAAGAATACGAGCAAGTCTTCAGCAAACATCCGCTAGACTTTGGGAGAATAAAAGGGGTCCATATTCATGGTTTAAGAACTTGGGTTCTAACGTGCCCAGAGTATGCTCCACTCTATGCTCCCTTTACAATCAGGCTCAGTCACCATGTGATAACGCTCTCAACTCTTTAGTTGCAGGCTTCCTTTTGCTTCACCTCCACTGGCTGTGCTGCCATTTCCTCTCACCCCCAGAAGGTATACTTTATTACACTATTTTCCTCTTTCCCTGTTCCCCCTTTTCCCATAACCTACCTTTATTTACAATTGTGGGGTATCTATATGATATTTACATCATAGTTTTATTCATTAGTGCGGAAGGGAAGAGTGCCCGTGAGAGTGTTAAACTGCGGAGAGCAGGAGGTTAAGCTGCCCCGACTTGCCACCATTGATAAGCTGTTCACAGTAGATACACATGCTATCCAAGTAGCAGCATCCACTATTACTGCACCCCACCCAGTCAGTGACTGCTCACCAAGTCAGCCAGAGGAGTGGTGTAAGGAATTACACGTAGGCACTGACTCCACACCTTCACATCACAAGAAGCGGGTCCACAGGGTAGTGCAAGAATACGAGCGAGCAAGTCTTCAGCAAACATCCGCTAGATTTTGGGGGAATAAAAGGGGTCCAACACTACATCCCCACAGGTGCACACCCACCCATCAAAGAGAGCTATAAGCCAATACCACCTTCACATTACCAGTGTACCAAGGACATGTTGAGCAACATGAAGGCGGCTGGGGTTATCCGTGACAGTTGTAGCCTTTGGGCAGCTCCGTTGGTCCTGTTAAAGAAGAAGGACAGCACCACTCCCCCGTATTGAGGAATCGCTAGCTGCATTGAGAACTGCAAATTATTTTTCTACCCTTGATCTCACTAGTCACTATTGGCTAGTGTCCGTTGCTGAGGCAGACCGGGGGAAGACCGCCTTTGCCACCCCTATGGCGCTGGAGGTCGGCAGACTGTTGTTCAAAAGCAGTGTCTGACGAACAAATTTGCTTCATCCTGAGGAACTGGCCAGTCGGTACGGCCCGGATGGTGGAGGGGGTATGAGCAGAAGAAGCATGCAGCAGTGCGTTGACTGATGTTTCCTTCCTATGGACGTCGGTCTGAACAATTCGCTCAGAACCGAATGAAATTTTAATATCCAGGAAGTCAACGCAACTGCTGCTATGCTTATGCGTCAATCTGATGTTAAAGGTGTTGTTATTAAGTTCCTCCATAAATGTCTCGAGCTGCTCCACAGTGCCCTGCCAAAAAATCAAAATATCATCAATATACCTTAGCCAGCACTGCACATGGGCGCCAGCCCCTGCACCTCCGTCACCAAAAACCAATCAATCCCAGTACCTCTGCCTTCTATCTAGGTGCCTTGAGTTATGTCCTGTAAACTGTCACAGCGACCCAGACACACATGTGTAGTAGGGGAATATCCCTGCTGAGATGCCAGTGCTAGAGCACTCGTTTGCTGTGGAGTTGAACGCTATGTGAGCAGTTCTTACCTTCAATGAGCAGAAGTCTCTTTTTTCAGATTTCAATATCTCTGTGGGTATCTGGCAGAAATATGGAATACTCTTTACTGCTAAGACCCTGTACACCACTCCCACTAAAGGGGGCTTTACACGCTGCGACATCGCTAATGCGGAGTCGTTGGGGTCACGGAATTTGTGACGCACATCCGGCCGCATTAGCGATGTTGCTGCGTGTGACACCGATGAGCGATTTTGCATCGTTGCAAAAACGTGCAAAATCGCTCATCGGTGACATGGGTCTCCATTCTCGATTATCGTTACTGCAGCAGTAACGATGTAGTTCGTCGCTCCTGCGGCAGCACACATCACTCCGTGTGACACCGCAGAAACGAGGAACCTCTCCTTACCTGCCTCCCAGCCGCTATGAGGAAGGAAGGAGGTGGGCGGGATGTTCCGGCCACTCATCTCCGCCCCTCCGCTGCTATTGGGCGGTCGCTCAGTGACGTCGCTGTGACGCCGCACGGACCGCCCCCTTAGAAAGGAGGCGGTTCGCCGGTCACAGCGACGTCGCCGGTCAGGTAAGTATGTGTGACGGGTCTGGTCGGTGTTGTGCGGCATGGGCAGCGATTTGCCCGTGTCGCGCAACAGATGGGGCGGGTACCCACACTAGCGATATCGGGACCGATATCGCAGTGTGTAAAGTAGCCTTTAGTCACATGACCAAGACTGTATCTGTGTCCCTACAACACACTTGAGACAAATGTGTGTGTGAGCCTGCATTGTGGGGTATATATAATATATTATAGAGCTGGGAAGGATCATTCTAAGCAGTGAGCTGTTCCAGTATTTGTAGGAAAATACCCAGTAGAAGCATCAAACACAGCACCAATACCTCCCATCAGTATCCCACCACAGTGCCATGTAACCCATGCCCTACACTCCCATCTACACCAATACTATACAGGCACAAACTAGTATATCTGACTAAAAGCCCCCAAAATATGAAGAACGGCCTATAGTTGAGTGTGGATATAAAATCTATGTGAGCAGAGCTAGAATAGAAATCACTGATCGCATTGAAGTCATTCTGACCATAAATCACCATGATATCAAGGTGAGGAGTTGTGTGTTACTGCTGGGAGGAAAGGGTTAACAGTGGAATATTAAGGTGCATTTCTGTGTGCAGTGTTACTAGTCAATGTAACAATTCAATATGAGCTGCTCTTGGTGCCGGGGGAGGGAGATGCTCTCCTGAGCAAGATAGATGGGGAATGAACATGATATCTATATAGTGTAAGGCAGGGGGTCTCAAACTCGGCTGGGTGTATGGGCCGCACAGAGGAAAAAAATAATTTGGGGGGCTGCATTCTTTGCAGGACAAAGTGACATTTTTATTGGTACCATATATATATATTTTTTTCACACACCTTTGGATGACTGATTTTCAACATTTTTCACTTGTTTATTATAACAAATGTGCACATTCTTTGGTTAAATCTAAAAAAAAAAAATTTGATGTTAAAAAAAAGTCATGCCTTATTTTGTTTTTTTTTACATTTTATCCCTTTCTTTTAACTAATAGTGTTACAATTATGACGCTAGCGTTTTGTGAAGGGAATGCTTTGCCTACTTCCGTGACTATGGCCTTCCGGAACTGCTGCATTTTGGCTGACCTCTCCGCCTCGGGAATAAGAGACATAAAGTTCTCCTTGTAGCGTGGGTCTAACAGTGTTACCAACCAGTAATGATTGTCGGCCAAGATGTTCTTAACGCGAGGGTCACGAGACAGGCAGCTTACCATAAAGTCATCCATGTGCGCCAGACTCTTAACAGCCATCACTTCAGTATCCAGACCAACACGATGACTGAACATGCTGTCCTCCTCCTTCTCCTCCTCCTCCTCCTCATCATCTACCCTGTCCTCTGGCCAGCCACGCTGAACTGAGCATATGATTGGTATGCATGTCATATCCTCAATTTGGCCGGAGAGTTGCTCCATGTCTTCATCCTCCTCCTCGTCATAGTCCTCCACTGCACGTTGTGATGAGACGAGGCTGGACTGTGTGTTATCACCCACACCCACTACTGTTTCTTGCTCCAACTCATCGTGTTCCGCCTGCAATGCATCATGTTTGGTTTTGAGCAGAGACCGTTTTAGAAGGCAGAGAAGCGGTATGGTGACGCTAATAATGGCGTCATCGCCGCTCACCATCTTGGTGGAGTCCTCAAAGTTTTGGAGGATGGTACATAGGTCGGACATCCATCTCCACTCCTCAGGTGTTATGTGTGGAGTTTGACCCATTTCCCGACGGCTTAGGTGATGCAGGTACTCAACAACTGCCCTCTTCTGCTCACATATCCTGATCAACATGTGCAGAGTTGAATTCCAACGCGTGGGGACATCACACACCAGTCTGTGAGCCGGAAGATGCAAACGACGCTGAAAGCCGGCAAGGCCGGCTGAAGCAGTAGGTGACTTTCGAAAATGTGCAGACAGGCAGCGAACTTTTACCAGCAGATCAGACAGCTCTGGGTATGACTTTAGAAACCGCTGAACCACGAGGTTGAGCACATGGGCCATGCATGGAACATGTGTCAGCTGGCCTCGCCTCAAAGCCGCCACCAGGTTCCGGCCATTGTCACACACAACCTTTCCTGGCTTTAGGTTCAGAGGTGTGAGCCAGTGATCTGCATGCTGTTTTAGAGCTGTCCACACCTCTTCTGCATTGTGGGGTTTGTCACCTATGCAGATTAGCTGCAGCACAGTCTGTTGCCGCTTCGCCGAGGCAGTGCTGCAGTGCTTCTAGCTTGGGACTGGTGTGGAGGGTAAAGTGGATGAAGATGCGCAGGAGGAGGAGGAGGCTGAAGAGCATGACATTCCGGAGCTGTAGAGTGTGGGTGAAACCCTGACTGAGGTAGGGCCTGCAAACCTTGGTGTGGGAAGGACTTGTTCCGTTCCTCGCTCAAACTGGGTCCCAGCTGGGCTGGGCTGGGTCCCTACCCGGCTGGGTAGGGCGTTGTGGGGGGTTTGTCTATCTCCGTTTGAGGTGAGTTTGTTTAAGTTAGCCTTTCTTTGGCGTTTTTTGGAGCCCTGCGGGTTGGGGAGTTGGTATCGCCCAGTAAGGCGTTCCCCGGGGGCTTGGATTGGGGTGACATTATGTCAGTGGAAAACGGAGTTGAATTTTGGATTAGGAAATCGAAAACTGATCAGAGAGGTGTGGGTAGACTAGTCCGTTTGGGGATGGTTGTGGCATCTGATATGTGCCCGTTCAAGTGTCTCGGGAATTTTCAACAGATCCGTCCGAAGGTGGATGGCCCCTTATTATGTCACGAGGATGGGTCCTTTTTATCGAGATACCAATTTGTGAGTGTTTTTAGGGCATGTTTGAAGTCGTTGGGGTTAGATCCGAAGTCTTTCGGATTGGGGCAGCGACGGAGGCCTCTATATGCGGCCTACCAGAGGAGACAGTTAAGCAGATTGGTAGGTGGAAGTCGCAGCGCTTTAAGTCGTATGTACGTCCCCAGGTGGTTGTTGGCAATTGAGGGGAAAAGGGGGGGTATTAGGGTAGCAATGGGGGGGGTGAGAGTGTGTGTTTTTTGTCAATTTGGTTTGGTGAGGCAATAAAATGGTGTCGTCTGTACATTTTGTATTGCAGAAGCACCCCCTCTTCCTTCCCTGGTCTGGATCCTTGGCCACTCTTATGTGTATTGGGGAGCCCGACGAGCGGACGCGAGATGGAACGGGAGACAGCTAGGTTTTGAGAAGGACCTGGCTCTCGTGCGATGGCTCGGTGTTCGGGGGTTAGGGTGGAACAGGGTGTTGCAGGAGGTGCATAGATACGCCCGGTTGGACAGACCTCCTGACATGTTAGTGTTGCATGCCGGGGGGAATGATTTGGGTGGGCGTCCTTTTCGAATCTTGATAAAGGACATCAAACATGATTTGTTACGGTTATGGGTGTCGTTTCCAGGTCTAACGATAGTCTGGTCGGAGATAGTAGCGAGAAAGAGTTGGCAGAAAGCGCGGTCAGTTGACAGGTTGAACAAGGCGCGGGCGAAGGTTAATAGGGCGATCTCGAAGTTTGTTAGTCGGAACGGGGGTATAGCAATACGGCATGTTGAGTTGGAAAGGACGGAAGAGGAATTTTGGTTGGCTGACGGGGTACACCTTAATGCGGTGGGAACTGACTTATGGGCTCTTGGCTTGCAGGGAGGTATTGAGAGGGCCCTTTGGTTGCGGGGGGTCTCAGGCACTTGAAGGGTTTCAAGGTGCCTTCGTTGTGGTGTTGTTTATTGGTGGGTCCTTGAAGTTGGTTTAAAATTGGTTCGGGGATTCATCCGGGTATGGATCCCCTCATTGGCAGAATTGATGGTCCCCTGGTGATTTTGGGGGGGAACCCCGACGGGGTATGTCGGGGCCCCTGGGGGTGTGGTTGGGGTTGGCGGAGGATTAACCCTTACCATTTGGTGCTCCTGAGCCAGTGTGGGTAACGGCTGGGAGCAAGTTGAGGTTTTTTATTGCTCGGTTATGGGAATCACCAGGGTTTTGGTAGCTTCAAGGACCTTACCACATTGCAAATTTTATTGGTTATGTATTCTTGTTAATAAAATGGCTGCTATGGCCAAAATTATCCAAAGATAAATTTGTGTCTGTGTAATTACTTTTAAATAAGAAATGGGAATGGAGGTGTGGGGTATGAAAGGAAGACCGGAGTCAACAATTCCAGGGTCAAGCATGTTTATTTGCCTAAGCTTCGTTCCAGGGTAGAAAGGGTAAGAGTGCCTTTCAGAATTCGAAGTGGTCGGACTGTACGGGCCACCAAGAACTGCAGGAGAGCTTGAACATCTTCCCATGGATTTGCGACATCCTCCCTCATCAGTTACGTAGATAAGCAGGTTCTCAGCATTGCAGCCCATTTGTTATCTTAAGTTAGTTAAGCGGGGTTAACTAACCTGTCAGTTCAGCCTCAGGTCTAAAGCAGAGGCCTGGACTCCACTCCTTACTCCTCACTCCACAACTCTCCTTAAAAACAACTGACTCCTTTTTCCTGCCCCGGGGTCTCCAGACCCCTAGGTGGGCGTTTCCTTCCGTCTGGTCCTGCCCACTGGTGTGCCTGTCTTTCCCTGGGGGAGGTGACTAGGGTTTTCTGGTTGGCTTTGTGTGACTTAGGTGAGGGAAGTTGTTATGCGGGGGCCTATGTGTGACTACCTGCAGTGTCAGGGCGTCACATATGTATGTGTGTATGTCTGCTAAAGGAATCCGCACCGTCATATTTACAAACACAAAATGTTGACTCTATGCACAGAAGAGAGTCATTCTATTTACATGATTTGTGTTTTTTTACCTTTTAAAACTATCATTAAATGTTAAGTTTTAGTTAGGGATTTATGCTTCTGTCTGTCTCTCTCCCAGTCTCTGTCATCTGTCTGTCTCTGTGTGTCTCTATCTCTATCCATGTCTGTCTGTCTCTCTATCTCTGTCTGTCTCTCTGTGTCTGTCTGTCTCTCTCTCTCTTTGTGGCTGTCTGTTTCTATGTCTGTCTGTCTCTTTTCAAGGCCTGTCTCTTTTCCAGGTCTGTCTCTTTTCCAGGTCTGTCTCTTTCCCTGTCTGTCTGTCTCTTCCCCTGTCTGTCTCTTCCCCTGTCTGTCTCTTCCCCTGTCTGTCTCTGTATTTCTTTGTCTGTCTCTGTCTTTCTCTTCCCCTGTCTGTCTCTTTCCCTGTCTCTCTCTGCCTGTCTCTCTTTGTCTCTCTCTGTCTGACTCATTCCCCGTTTGTCTCTTTCCCTGTCTATCTCTGTATTTCTTTGTCTGTCTCTATCTGTCTGTCTCTCTCTGTCTGTCTCTTCCCCTGTCTGTCTCTTTCCCTGTCGGTCTGCCTTTTCTCCTGCCTGTCTCTGTATGTTTGTCTCTGTCTGTTTCCCTATCTGCCTCTGTCTCTTTCTCTGTCTCTGTCTGTCTGCCTTTTTTCCCTGTCTATCTCTGTCTGTCTCTTTCCCTGTCTGCCTCTGTCTGTTTGTCTCTGTCTCTTTCCCTGTCTGTCTATGCCTATCTGTCTCTGTCTGTTTGTCTCTCAGTCTGTGTCTGTCTCTCTCTATCTGTCTCCCCACTGACATCATATTATCTCACACATAAGCTTCTTATACTATGAATGTCCTTTGTTCTTATAGCAACCAATCACAGCTGCTATTAATAACTTGCAGCTCCCACCTCCATTCAGTTTAATGGAGGCAGGTTTTTTGGAGAGTAACTGTAAAGCGCGGGGTTAAATATTCCTGTTAAAACATAGTCTACGACGTTCCCTGAGTCACATGAGGTGTCTGCAAAATTTTGTGTTTGTAAATATGACGGTGCGGATTCCTTTAGCAGACATACACACATACATATGTGACGCCCTGACACTGCAGGTAGTCACACATAGGCCCCCGCATAACAACTTCCCTCACCTAAGTCACACAAAGCCAACCAGAAAATCCTAGTCACCTCCCCCAGGGAAAGACAGGCACACCAGTGGGCAGGACCAGACGGAAGGAAACGCCCACCTAGGGGTCTGGAGACCCCGGGGCAGGAAAAAGGAGTCAGTTGTTTTTAAGGAGAGTTGTGGAGTGAGGAGTAAGGAGTGGAGTCCAGGCCTCTGCTTTAGACCTGAGGCTGAACTGACAGGTTAGTTAACCCCGCTTAACTAACTTAAGACAACAAATGGGCTGCAATGCTGAGAACCTGCTTACCTACGTAACTGATGAGGGAGGATGTCGCAAATCCATGGGAAGATGTTCAAGCTCTCCTGCAGTTCTTGGTGGTCCGTACAGTCCGACCACTTCGAATTCTGAAAGGCACTCTTACCCTTTCTACCCTGGAACGAAGCTTACGCAAATAAACATGCTTGACCCTGGAATTGTTGACTCCGGTCTTCCTTTCATACCCCACACCTCCATTCCCATTTCTTATTTAAAAGTAATTACACAGACACAAATTTATCTTTGGATAATTTTGGCCATAGCAGCCATTTTATTAACAAGAATACATAACCAATAAAATTTGCAATGTGGTAAGGTCCTTGAAGCTACCAAAACCCTGGTGATTCCCATAACCGAGCAATAAAAAACCTCAACTTGCTCCCAGCCGTTACCCACACTGGCTCAGGAGCACCAAATGGTAAGGGTTAATCCTCCGTCAACCCCAACCACACCCCCAGGGGCCCCGACATACCCCGTCGGGGTTCCCCCCCAAAATCACCAGGGGACCATCAATTCTGCCAATGAGGGGATCCATACCCGGATGAATCCCCGAACCAATTTTAAACCAACTTCAAGGACCCACCAATAAACAACACCACAACGAAGGCACCTTGAAACCCTTCAAGTGCCTGAGACCCCCCGCAACCAAAGGGCCCTCTCAATACCTCCCTGCAAGCCAAGAGCCCATAAGTCAGTTCCCACCGCATTAAGGTGTACCCCGTCAGCCAACCAAAATTCCTCTTCCGTCCTTTCCAACTCAACATGCCGTATTGCTATACCCCCGTTCCGACTAACAAACTTCGAGATCGCCCTATTAACCTTCGCCCGCGCCTTGTTCAACCTGTCAACTGACCGCGCTTTCTGCCAACTCTTTCTCGCTACTATCTCCGACCAGACTATCGTTAGACCTGGAAACGACACCCATAACCGTAACAAATCATGTTTGATGTCCTTTATCAAGATTCGAAAAGGACGCCCACCCAAATCATTCCCCCCGGCATGCAACACTAAGATGTCAGGAGGTCTGTCCAACCGGGTGTATCTATGCACCTCCTGCAACACCCTGTTCCACCCTAACCCCCGAACACCGAGCCATCGCACGAGAGCCAGGTCCTTCTCAAAACCTAGCTGTCTCCCGTTCCATCTCGCGTCCGCTCGTCGGGCTCCCCAATACACATAAGAGTGGCCAAGGATCCAGACCAGGGAAGGAAGGGGGGGTGCTTCTGCAATACAAAATGTACAGACGACACCATTTTATTGCCTCACCAAACCAAATTGACAAAAAACACACACTCTCCCCCCCCCCCATTGCTACCCTAATACCCCCCCTTTTCCCCTCAATTGCCAACAACCACCTGGGGACGTACATACGACTTAAAGCGCTGCGACTTCCACCTACCAATCTGCTTAACTGTCTCCTCCGGTAGGCCGCATATAGAGGCCTCCGTCGCTGCCCCAATCCGAAAGACTTCGGATCTAACCCCAACGACTTCAAACATGCCCTAAAAACACTCACAAATTGGTATCTCGATAAAAAGGACCCATCCTCGTGACATAATAAGGGGCCATCCACCTTCGGACGGATCTGTTGAAAATTCCCGAGACACTTGAACGGGCACATATCAGATGCCACAACCATCCCCAAACGGACTAGTCTACCCACACCTCTCTGATCAGTTTTCGATTTCCTAATCCAAAATTCAACTCCGTTTTCCACTGACAATGTCACCCCAATCCAAGCCCCCGGGGAACGCCTTACTGGGCGATACCAACTCCCCAACCCGCAGGGCTCCAAAAAACGCCAAAGAAAAGGCTAACTTAAACAAACTCACCTCAAACGGAGATAGACAAACCCCCCACAACGCCCTACCCAGCCCAGCCCAGCTGGGACCCAGTTTGAGCGAGGAACGGAACAAGTCCTTCCCACACCAAGGTTTGCAGGCCCTACCTCAGTCAGGGTTTCACCCACACTCTACAGCTCCGGAATGTCATGCTCTTCAGCCTCCTCCTCCTCCTGCGCATCCTCATCCACTTTACCCTCCACACCAGTCCCAAGCTGGAAGCACTGCAGCACTGCCTCGGCGAAGCGGCAACAGGCTGTGCTGCAGCTAATCTGCATAAGTGACAAATCCCACAATGCAGAAGAGGTGTGGACAGCTCTAAAACAGCATGCAGATCACTGGCTCACACCTCTGAACCTAAAGCCAGGAAAGGTTGTGTGTGACAATGGCCGGAACCTAGTGGCGGCTTTGAGGCGAGGCCAGCTGACACATGTTCCATGCATGGCCCATGTGCTCAACCTCGTGGTTCAGCGGTTTCTAAAGTCATACCCAGAGCTGTCTCATCTGCTGGTAAAAGTTCGCCGCCTGTCTGCACATTTTCGAAAGTCACCTACTGCTTCAGCCGGCCTTGCCGGCTTTCAGCGTCATTTGCATCTTCCGGCTCACAGACTGGTGTGTGATGTCCCCACGCGTTGGAATTCAACTCTGCACATGTTGATCAGGATATGTGAGCAGAAGAGGGCAGTTGTTGAGTACCTGCATCACCTAAGCCGTCGGGAAATGGGTCAAACTCCACACATAACACCTGAGGAGTGGAGATGGATGTCCGACCTATGTACCATCCTCCAAAACTTTGAGGACTCCACCAAGATGGTGAGCGGCGATGACGCCATTATTAGCGTCACCATACCGCTTCTCTGCCTTCTAAAACGGTCTCTGCTCAAAACCAAACATGATGCATTGCAGGCGGAACACGATGAGTTGGAGCAAGAAACAGTAGTGGGTGTGGGTGATAACACATAGCCCAGCCTCGTCTCATCACAACGTGCAGTGGAGGACTATGACGAGGAGGAAGATGAAGACATGGAGCAACTCTCCGGCCAAATTGAGGATATGACATGCATACCAGTCATATGCTCAGTTCAGCGTGGCTGGCCAGAGGACAGGGTAGATGAGGAGGAGGAGAAGAAGGAGGAGGACAGCATGTTCAGTCATCGTGTTGGTCTGGATACTGAAGTGATGGCTGTTAAGAGTCTGGCGCACATGGATGACTTTATGGTAAGCTGCCTGTCTCGTGACCCTCGCGTTAAGAACATCTTGGCCGACAATCATTACTGGTTGGTAACACTGTTAGACCCACGCTACAAGGAGAACTTTATGTCTCTTATTCCCGAGGCGGAGAGGTCAGCCAAAATGCAGCAGTTCCGGAAGGCCATAGTCACGGAAGTAGGCAAAGCATTCCCTTCACAAAACGCTAGCGTCATAATTGTAACACTATTAGTTAAAAGAAAGGGATAAAATGTAAAAAAAACCAAAATAAGGCATGACTTTTTTTTAACATCACATTTATTTTTTTTAGATTTAACCAAAGAATGTGCACATTTGTTATAATAAACAAGTGAAAAATGTTGAAAATCAGTCATCCAAAGGTGTGTGAAAAAAATATATACATATATGGTACCAATAAAAATGTCACTTTGTCTTGCAAAGAATGCAGCCCCCCAAATTATTTTTTTCCTCTGTGCGGCCCATACACCCAGCCGAGTTTGAGACCCCCTGCCTTACACTATATAGATATTATGTTCATTCCCCATCTATCTTGCTCAGGAGAGCATCTCCCTCCCCCGGCACCAAGAGCAGCTCATACTGAATTGTTACATTGACTAGTAACACTGCACACAGAAATGCACCTTAATATTCCACTGTTAACCCTTTCCTCCCAGCAGTAACACACAACTCCTCACCTTGATATCATGGTGATTTATGGTCAGAATGACTTCAATGCGATCAGTGATTTCTATTCTAGCTCTGCTCACATAGATTTTATATCCACACTCAACTATAGGCCGTTCTTCATATTTTGGGGGCTTTTAGTCAGATATACTAGTTTGTGCCTGTATAGTATTGGTGTAGATGGGAGTGTAGGGCATGGGTTACATGGCACTGTGGTGGGATACTGATGGGAGGTATTGGTGCTGTGTTTGATGCTTCTACTGGGTATTTTCCTACAAATACTGGAACAGCTCACTGCTTAGAATGATCCTTCCCAGCTCTATAATATATTATATATACCCCACAATGCAGGCTCACACACACATTTGTCTCAAGTGTGTTGTAGGGACACAGATACAGTCTTGGTCATGTGACTAAAGGCTACTTTACACACTGCGATATCGGTCCCGATATCGCTAGTGTGGGTACCCGCCCCCATCTGTTGCGCGACACGGGTAAATCGCTGCCCATGCCGCACAACACCGACCAGACCCGTCACACATACTTACCTGCCCGGCGACGTCGCTGTGACCGGCGAACCGCCTCCTTTCTAAGGGGGCGGTCCGTGCGGCGTCACAGCGACGTCACTGAGCGACCGCCCAATAGCAGCGGAGGGGCGGAGATGAGTGGCCGGAACATCCCGCCCACCTCCTTCCTTCCTCATAGCGGCTGGGAGGCAGGTAAGGAGAGGTTCCTCGTTTCTGCGGTGTCACACGGAGTGATGTGTGCTGCCGCAGGAGCGACGAACTACATCGTTACTGCTGCAGTAACGATAATCGAGAATGGAGACCCATGTCACCGATGAGCGATTTTGCACGTTTTTGCAACGATGCAAAATCGCTCATCGGTGTCACACGCAGCAACATCGCTAATGCGGCCGGATGTGCGTCACAAATTCCGTGACCCCAACGACTCCGCATTAGCGATGTCGCAGCGTGTAAAGCCCCCTTTAGTGGGAGTGGTGTACAGGGTCTTAGCAGTAAAGAGTATTCCATATTTCTGCCAGATACCCACAGAGATATTGAAATCTGAAAAAAGAGACTTCTGCTCATTGAAGGTAAGAACTGCTCACATAGCGTTCAACTCCACAGCAAACGAGTGCTCTAGCACTGGCATCTCAGCAGGGATATTCCCCTACTACACATGTGTGTCTGGGTCGCTGTGACAGTTTACAGGACATAACTCAGGGCACCTAGACAGAAGGCAGAGGGACTACTTTCTATTTCTGGTGTAGAGCTTAGTACAATATATATATATACTATTACATGTGACACATGTACCTTGTATTACCATTATTCGCTGTATATGAACCCCTTTTCTCCGGGCATTATTTGTCTATAGCATTTTTCACGAACCTGAGGCAACTGAGAACCCTTCAGTGAAGGAATTCCACTAACCCTCACAATACCAACCAGGGGCCTCCCTGCAGTAACTCAGGTAGTTTTACCCATTCTCTTTCCGCATTCTATGTGTTCTTCTTTCTTCTTTTTTTTCTTTTTTCTTCTTTTTATTTCTATCATGTAGTTCAGGGGTTTATAGATATATGTCCTGCATTTCATATTTCCTTTAGTGGTGCTTCTTACCCATTCTCATATCATTTACCCTAGTATTTCATGATCCTGAGGCGACTGAGAACCCTTTAATAAAGGAATCCTTTTTCACCTGAATTGTCAAGTGATACTTACCAGTGACTATCACGTAATGTTACAGGTAGTTCCATTTTCTTCCTCTTCTTTCTCTCCTTTCTTCTTTGTCACACGGTCCATTGTGTTATAGCCCACGTGTCATGATAACACTTGTACCATCTTTTCATTTAGATTCCACCTACAATTATTTACCGATTCCAGTTCTGGAATAGGCTTTCATCATCTACTCACTAGAATTCTCAAGTGCATAAGGTACTGAGACATATACATGTTCACACCATTATAAAGAACAAAGTATAAACATTGAGGTTTTTCTCACACCCATGTTCCTGTGTTCTTTGATATGATATGTGTTCATTTCCTTCACTATATAGGATTGCAAGTTTTCCATTTGTACCTTAATGGCAATGACGCTATACAATTGAACACATATCATCCTGTTATCCATATAGGTGTGTATTTACCTGCTTGACTATTTTTGGTTGTTTGATCCAGAATGTTTCTTTAGATAGGTCATGTGGAAATTTTCTTTCCTCAGTACAAATGTTTTCACTATGGCTTTGGAAAAATTTTTTGTATGTGCCTCATGGTCATTTGACCCATTGTACTCTCAAGTAGCAATATATTGTACTGTTATGTTGTACTATGTACTAATTACGTGTTTATATGGTTTTGTAACCCTTTATGATCTTAGATAACTTTATCCTTGATAAAGACCTAAAAACAAGGTCGAAACGTTGGATGAATTATCCTTTTGCACAAATAAAGAATTTTCAGCATTCCAAGAGTTCTTTTCTTACGTTATTAATCACTATAGTGTACCAGAGCTATTTCTTTTGAATTGACTCTTATTTTTTCTGAGCACCTGCTATATACACAGTGAGCCAGACATATTCAATTTTCATTCAGAAGGCAGAGGGAAGCCTTAGCAGCTGAGCATATATCTTTGCTTGTGAGCATTAGAACAGGCCGGCGATTACAGGGTAACATGAAAAATGTCCAGCTTGCATTATGACTAGAACATGACAATATCCTTTTAAGTACTAACCTATGATGCGTTCCTAAGCAGTTGATGTTATATGTTCTACATTTCATTTTCTGCATACTTTACAAATAGTAGAATTTGCTTTGATATAGGCAACTGGATTTTCACAATGAAAAGGCAAAGGATAACGCCCGAAAAAGACGCCATACACTGACAAACCTGGATTGACCATGAAATACGGTATGGAGAGCTGTTGTCATCGTATTAGATAGATAAGAATGATTATATGTATTGTAGAAATGTCTCCTATCATGTTCCCTAATTTTTTATTATGTCCACATCCTGGTCCCCATCTTGGACATCATAACAAACGTGCACTTTTTTGTTTAATTTACACATTGGACCATAGGAAAAATGACACTACAGCTACAGAGGTGACCGTCTGATAGCCCAGCTCGACTATCCATCTCTACTGAAGACCCTTTCAGCTTTTTGAGAGTTGGGTGGAGGACATCATCTCTGAAAATAGGGTCCCACAGCTGCACCCCATCAGTGTAAGCAGGACTCTTAGAAGAGTCAATGCTCTAAAACCATGGGGGGCGCTTAGCCCCCTCTCTTCGTCCCTGAGGATGATTTCATTTTTCAGGGATTAGAGAGGGTGGTCCTTGTGGTGGACTGCAGGTATGGAGAGCTGTTGTCATCGTATTAGATAGATAAGAATGATTATATGTATTGTAGAAATGTCTCCTATCATGTTCCCTAATTTCTTATTATGTCCACATCCTGGTCCCCATCTTGGACATCATAACAAACGTGCACTTTTTTGTTTAATTTACACATTGGACCATAGGAAAAATGACACTACAGCTACAGAGGTGACCGTCTGATAGCCCAGCTCGACTATCCATCTCTACTGAAGACCCTTTCAGCTTTTTGAGAGTTGGGTGGAGGACATCATCTCTGAAAATAGGGTCCCACAGCTTCACCCCATCAGTGTGAGCAGGACTCTTAGGACTCTTAGAAGAGTCAATGCTCTGGTACCATGGGGGGCGCTTGGCCCCCTCTCTTCGTCACTGAGGATGATTTCATTTTTCAGGGATTAGAGAGGGTGGTCCTTGTGGTGGACTGCAGGTATGGAGAGCTGTTGTCATCGTATTAGATAGATAAGAATGATTATATGTATTGTAGAAATGTCTCCTATCATGTTCCCTATTTTTTTATTATGTCCACATCCTGGTCCCCATCTTGGAAATCATAACAAACGTGCACTTTTTTGTTTAATTTACACATTGGACCATAGGAAAAATGACACTACAGCTACAGAGGTGACCGTCTGATAGCCCAGCTCGACTATCCATCTCTACTGAAGACCCTTTCAGCTTTTTGAGAGTTGGGTGGAGGACATCATCTCTGAAAATAGGGTCCCACAGCTGCACCCCATCAGTGTGAGCAGGAATCTTAGGACTCTTAGAAGAGTCAATGCTCTGAGACCATGGGGGGCGCTTAGCCCCCTCTCTTCGTCACTGAGGATGATTTCATTTTTCAGGGATTAGAGAGAGTGGTCCTTGTGGTGGACTGCAGGTATGGAGAGCTGTTGTGATCGTATTAGATAGATAAGAATGATTATATGTATTGTAGAAATGTCTCCTATCATGTTCCCTAATTTTTTATTATGTCCACATCCTGGTCCCCATCTTGAACATCATAACAAACGTGCACTTTTTTGTTTAATTTACACATTGGACCATAGGAAAAATGACACTACAGCTACAGAGGTGACCGTCTGATAGCCCAGCTCGACTATCCATCTCTACTGAAGACCCTTTCAGCTTTTTGAGAGTTGGGTGGAGGACATCATCTCTGAAAATAGGGTCCCACAGCTGCACCCCATCAGTGTAAGCAGGACTCTTAGGACTCTTAGACGAGTCAATGCTCTAAAACCATGGGGGGCGCTTAGCCCCCTCTCTTCGTCCCTGAGGATGATTTCATTTTTCAGGGATTAGAGAGGGTGGTCCTTGTGGTGGACTGCAGGTATGGAGAGCTGTTGTCATCGTATTAGATAGATAAGAATGATTATATGTATTGTAGAAATGTCTCCTATCATGTTCCCTAATTTCTTATTATGTCCACATCCTGGTCCCCATCTTGGACATCATAACAAACGTGCACTTTTTTGTTTAATTTACACATTGGACCATAGGAAAAATGACACTACAGCTACAGAGGTGACCGTCTGATAGCCCAGCTCGACTATCCATCTCTACTGAAGACCCTTTCAGCTTTTTGAGAGTTGGGTGGAGGACATCATCTCTGAAAATAGGGTCCCACAGCTTCACCCCATCAGTGTGAGCAGGACTCTTAGGACTCTTAGAAGAGTCAATGCTCTGGTACCATGGGGGGCGCTTGGCCCCCTCTCTTCGTCACTGAGGATGATTTCATTTTTCAGGGATTAGAGAGGGTGGTCCTTGTGGTGGACTGCAGGTATGGAGAGCTGTTGTCATCGTATTAGATAGATAAGAATGATTATATGTATTGTAGAAATGTCTCCTATCATGTTCCCTAATTTTTTATTATGTCCACATCCTGGTCCCCATCTTGGACATCATAACAAACGTGCACTTTTTTGTTTAATTTACACATTGGACCATAGGAAAAATGACACTACAGCTACAGAGGTGACCGTCTGATAGCCCAGCTCGACTATCCATCTCTACTGAAGACCCTTTCAGCTTTTTGAGAGTTGGGTGGAGGACATCATCTCTTAAAATAGGGTCCCACAGCTGCACCCCATCAGTGTAAGCAGGACTCTTAGGACTCTTAGAAGAGTCAATGCTCTAAAACCATGGGGGGCGCTTAGCCCCCTCTCTTCGTCACTGAGGATGATTTCATTTTTCAGGGATTAGAGAGGGTGGTCCTTGTGGTGGACTGCAGGTATGGAGAGCTGTTGTCATCGTATTAGATAGATAAGAATGATTATATGTATTGTAGAAATGTCTCCTATCATGTTCCCTAATTTTTTATTATGTCCACATCCTGGTCCCCATCTTGGACATCATAACAAACGTGCACTTTTTTGTTTAATTTACACATTGTACCATAGGAAAAATGACACTACAGCTACAGAGGTGACCGTCTGATAGCCCAGCTCGACTATCCATCTCTACTGAAGACCCTTTCAGCTTTTTGAGAGTTGGGTGGAGGACATCATCTCTGAAAATAGGGTCCCACAGCTGCACCCCATCAGTGTGAGCAGGACTCTTAGGACTCTTAGAAGAGTCAATGCTCTGAGACCATTGGGGGCACTTAGCCCCCTCTCTTCATCACTGAGTATGAGTTCATTTTTCAGGGATTAGAGAGGGTGGTCCTTGTGGTGGACTGCAGATATGGAGAGCTGTTATCATCGTATTAGATAGATAAGAATGATTATATGTATTGTAGAAATGTCTCCTATCATGTTCCCTAATTTTTTATTATGTCCACATCCTGGTCCCCATCTTGGACATCATAACAAACGTGCACTTTTTTGTTTAATTTACACATTGGACCATAGGAAAAATGACACTACAGCTACAGAGGTGACCGTCTGATAGCCCAGCTCGACTATCCATCTCTACTGAAGACCCTTTCAGCTTTTTGAGAGTTGGGTGGAGGACATCATCTCTGAAAATAGGGTCCCACAGCTGCACCCCATCAGTGTGAGCAGGACTCTTAGGACTCTTAGAAGAGTCAATGCTCTGAGACCATGGGGGGCGCTTAGCCCCCTCTCTTCGTCACTGAGGATGATTTCATTTTTCAGGGATTAGAGAGGGTGGTCCTTGTGGTGGACTGCAGGTATGGAGAGCTGTTGTCATCGTATTAAGTAGATAAGAATGATTATATGTATTTTAGAAATGTCTCCTATCATGTTCCCTAATTTTTTATTATGTCCACATCCTGGTCCCCATCTTTGACATCATAACAAACGTGCACTTTTTTGTTTAATTTACACATTGGACCATAGGAAAAATGACACTACAGCTACAGAGGTGACCGTTTGATAGCCCAGCTCGACTATCCATCTCTACTGAAGACCCTTTCAGCTTTTTGAGAGTTGGGTGGAGAACATCATCTCTGAAAATAGGGTCCCACAGCTGCACCCCATCAGTGTGAGCAGGACTCTTAGGACTCTTAGAAGAGTCAATGCTCTGAGACCATGGGGGGCGCTTAGCCCCCTCTCCTCGTCACTGAGGATGATTTCACTTTTCAGGGAATAGAGAGGGTGGTCCTTGTGGTGGACTGCAGGTATGGAGAGCTGTTGTCATCGTATTAGATAGATAAGAATGATTATATGTATTGTAGAAATGTCTCCTATCATGTTCCCTATTTTTTTATTATGTCCACATCCTGGTTCCCATCTTGGAAATCATAACAAACGTGCACTTTTTTGTTTAATTTACAAATTGGACAATAGGAAAAATGACACTACAGCTACAGAGGTGACCGTCTGATAGCCCAGCTCGACTATCCATCTCTACTGAAGACCCTTTCAGCTTTTTGAGAGTTGGGTGGAGGACATCATCTCGGAAAATAGGGTCCCACAGCTGCACCCCATCAGTGTGAGCAGGAATCTTAGGACTCTTAGAAGAGTCAATGCTCTGAGACCATGGGGGGCGCTTAGCCCCCTCTCTTCGTCACTGAGGATGATTTCATTTTTCAGGGATTAGAGAGAGTGGTCCTTGTGGTGGACTGCAGGTATGGAGAGCTGTTGTGATCGTATTAGATAGATAAGAATGATTATATGTATTGTAGAAATGTCTCCTATCATGTTCCCTAACTTTTTATTATGTCCACATCCTGGTCCCCATCTTGAACATCATAACAAACGTGCACTTTTTTGTTTAATTTACACATTGGACCATAGGAAAAATGACACTACAGCTACAGAGGTGACCGTCTGATAGCCCAGCTCGACTATCCATCTCTACTGAAGACCCTTTCAGCTTTTTGAGAGTTGGGTGGAGGACATCATCTCTGAAAATAGGGTCCCACAGCTGCACCCCATCAGTGTGAGCAGGACTCTTAAGACTCTTAGAAGAGTCAATGCTCTGAGACCATTGGGGGCACTGAGCCCCCTCTCTTCGTCACTGAGGATGATTTCATTTTTCAGGGTTTAGAGAGGGTGGTCCTTGTGGTGGACTGCAGGTATGGAGAGCTGTTATCATCGTATTAGATAGATAAGAATGATTATATGTATTGTAGAAATGTCTCCTATCATGTTCCCTAATTTTTTATTATGTCCACATCCTGGTCCCCATCTTGGACATCATAACAAACGTGCACTTTTTTGTTTAATTTACACATTGGACCATAGGAAAAATGACACTACAGCTACAGAGGTGACCGTCTGATAGCCCAGCTCGACTATCCATCTCTACTGAAGACCCTTTCAGCTTTTTGAGAGTTGGGTGGAGGACATCATCTCTGAAAATAGGGTCCCACAGCTTCACCCCATCAGTGTGAGCAGGACTCTTAGTACTCTTAGAAGAGTCAATGCTCTGGTACCATGGGGGGCGCTTGGCCCCCTCTCTTCGTCACTGAGGATGATTTCATTTTTCAGGGATTAGAGAGGGTGGTCCTTGTGGTGGACTGCAGGTATGTAGAGCTGTTGTCATCGTATTAGATAGATAAGAATGATTATATGTATTGTAGAAATGTCTCCTATCATGTTCCCTAATTTTTTATTATGTCCACATCCTGGTCCCCATCTTGGACATCATAACAAACGTGCACTTTTTTGTTTAATTTACACATTGGACCATAGGAAAAATGACACTACAGCTACAGAGGTGACCGTCTGATAGCCCAGCTCGACTATCCATCTCTACTGAAGACCCTTTCAGCTTTTTGAGAGTTGGGTGGAGGACATCATCTCTGAAAATAGGGTCCCACAGCTGCACCCCATCAGTGTGAGCAGGACTCTTAGGACTCTTAGAAGAGTTAATGCTCTGAGACCATGGGGGCGCTTAGCCCCCTCTCTTCGTCACTGAGGATGATTTCATTTTTCAGGGATTAGAGAGGGTGGTCCTTGTGGTGGACTGCAGGTATGGAGAGCTGTTGTCATCGTATTAGATAGATAAGAATGATTATATGTATTGTAGAAATGTCTCCTATCATGTTCTCTAATTTTTTATTATGTCCACATCCTGGTCCCCATCTTGGACATCATAACAAACGTGCACTTTTTTGTTTAATTTACACATTGGACCATAGGAAAAATGACACTACAGCTACAGAGGTGACCGTCTGATAGCCCAGCTCGACTATCCATCTCTACTGAAGACCCTTTCAGCTTTTTGAGAGTTGGGTGGAGGACATCATCTCTGAAAATAGGGTCCCACAGCTGCACCCCATCAGTGTGAGCAGGACTCTTAGGACTCTTAGAAGAGTCAATGCTCTGAGACCATTGGGGGCACTTAGCCCCCTCTCTTCGTCACTGAGGATGATTTCATTTTTCAGGGATTAGGGAGGGTGGTCCTTGTGGTGGACTGCAGGTATGGAGAGCTGTTATCATCGTATTAGATAGATAAGAATGATTATATGTATTGTAGAAATGTCTCCTATCATGTTCCCTAATTTTTTATTATGTCCACATCCTGGTCCCCATCTTGGACATCATAACAAACGTGCACTTTTTTGTTTAATTTACACATTGGACCATAGGAAAAATGACACTACAGCTACAGAGGTGACCGTCTGATAGCCCAGCTCGACAATCCATCTCTACTGAAGACCCTTTCAGCTTTTTGAGAGTTGGGTGGAGGACATCATCTCTGAAAATAGGGTCCCACAGCTGCACCCCATCAGTGTGAGCAGGACTCTTAGGACTCTTAGAAGAGTCAATGCTCTGAGACCATGGGGGGCGCTTAGCCCCCTCTCTTCGTCACTGAGGATGATTTCATTTTTCAGGGATTAGAGAGGGTGGTCCTTGTGGTGGACTGCAGGTATGGAGAGCTGTTGTCATCGTATTAAATAGATAAGAATGATTATATGTATTGTAGAAATGTCTCCTATCATGTTCCCTAATTTTTTATTATGTCCACATCCTGGTCCCCATCTTGGACATCATAACAAACGTGCACTTTTTTGTTTAATTTACACATTGGACCATAGGAAAAATGACACTACAGCTACAGAGGTGACCGTCTGGTAGCCCAGCTCGACTATCCATCTCTACTGAAGACCCTTTCAGCTTTTTGAGAGTTGGGTGGAGAACATCATCTCTGAAAATAGGGTCCCACAGCTGCACCCCATCAGTGTGAGCAGGACTCTTAGGACTCTTAGAAGAGTCAATGTTTTGAGACCATGGGGGGCGCTTAGCCCCCTCTCTTCGTCACTGAGGATGATTTCATTTTTCAGGGATTAGAGAGAGTGGTCCTTGTGGTGGACTGCAGGTATGGAGAGCTGTTGTGATCGTATTAGATAGATAAGAATGATTATATGTATTGTAGAAATGTCTCCTATCATGTTCCCTAATTTTTTATTATGTCCACATCCTGGTCCCCATCTTGGACATCATAACAAACGTGCACTTTTTTGTTTAATTTATACATTGGACCATAGGAAAAATGACACTACAGCTACAGAGGTGACCGTCTGATAGCCCAGCTCGACTATCCATCTCTACTGAAGACCCTTTCAGCTTTTTGAGAGTTGGGTGGAGGACATCATCTCTTAAAATAGGGTCCCACAGCTGCACCCCATCAGTGTAAGCAGGACTCTTAGGACTCTTAGAAGAGTCAATGCTCTAAAACCATGGGGGGCGCTTAGCCCCCTCTCTTCGTCCCTGAGGATGATTTCATTTTTCAGGGATTAGAGAGGGTGGTCCTTGTGGTGGACTGCAGGTATGGAGAGCTGTTGTCATCGTATTAGATAGATAAGAATGATTATATGTATTGTAGAAATGTCTCCTATCATGTTCCCTAATTTTTTATTATGTCCACATCCTGGTCCCCATCTTGGACATCATAACAAACGTGCACTTTTTTGTTTAATTTACACATTGGACCATAGGAAAAATGACACTACAGCTACAGAGGTGACCGTCTGATAGCCCAGCTCGACTATCCATCTCTACTGAAGACCCTTTCAGCTTTTTGAGAGTTGGGTGGAGGACATCATCTCTGAAAATAGGGTCCCACAGCTGCACCCCATCAGTGTGAGCAGGACTCTTAGGACTCTTAGAAGAGTTAATGCTCTGAGACCATGGGGGCGCTTAGCCCCCTCTCTTCGTCACTGAGGATGATTTCATTTTTCAGGGATTAGAGAGGGTGGTCCTTGTGGTGGACTGCAGGTATGGAGAGCTGTTGTCATCGTATTAGATAGATAAGAATGATTATATGTATTGTAGAAATGTCTCCTATCATGTTCCCTAATTTTTTATTATGTCCACATCCTGGTCCCCATCTTGGACATCATAACAAACGTGCACTTTTTTGTTTAATTTACACATTGGACCATAGGAAAAATGACACTACAGCTACAGAGGTGACCGTCTGATAGCCCAGCTCGACTATCCATCTCTACTGAAGACCCTTTCAGCTTTTTGAGAGTTGGGTGGAGGACATCATCTCTTAAAATAGGGTCCCACAGCTGCACCCCATCAGTGTAAGCAGGACTCTTAGGACTCTTAGAAGAGTCAATGCTCTAAAACCATGGGGGGCGCTTAGCCCCCTCTCTTCGTCCCTGAGGATGATTTCATTTTTCAGGGATTAGAGAGGGTGGTCCTTGTGGTGGACTGCAGGTATGGAGAGCTGTTGTCATCGTATTAGATAGATAAGAATGATTATATGTATTGTAGAAATGTCTCCTATCATGTTCCCTAATTTTTTATTATGTCCACATCCTGGTCCCCATCTTGGACATCATAACAAACGTGCACTTTTTTGTTTAATTTACACATTGGACCATAGGAAAAATGACACTACAGCTACAGAGGTGACCGTCTGATAGCCCAGCTCGACTATCCATCTCTACTGAAGACCCTTTCAGCTTTTTGAGAGTTGGGTGGAGGACATCATCTCTGAAAATAGGGTCCCACAGCTGCACCCCATCAGTGTGAGCAGGACTCTTAGGACTCTTAGAAGAGTCAATGC
Source organism: Anomaloglossus baeobatrachus (assembly GCF_048569485.1). Lineage (NCBI taxonomy): Eukaryota > Metazoa > Chordata > Amphibia > Anura > Aromobatidae > Anomaloglossus > Anomaloglossus baeobatrachus. Next base: position 187,251 of record NW_027442048.1, on the reverse strand, counting down.
TCTGAGTCCATTGGGGGCACTTAGCCCCCTCTCTTCGTCACTGAGGATGATTTCATTTTTCAGGGATTAGAGAGGGTGGTCCTTGTGGTGGACTGCAGGTATGGAGAGCTGTTATCATCGTATTAGATAGATAAGAATGATTATATGTATTGTAGAAATGTCTCCTATCATGTTCCCTAATTTTTTATTATGTCCACATCCTGGTCCCCATCTTGGACATCATAACAAACGTGCACTTTTTTGTTTAATTTACACATTGGACCATAGGAAAAATGACACTACAGCTACAGAGGTGACCGTCTGATAGCCCAGCTCGACAATCCATCTCTACTGAAGACCCTTTCAGCTTTTTGAGAGTTGGGTGGAGGACATCATCTCTGAAAATAGGGTCCCACAGCTGCAACCCATCAGTGTGAGCAGGACTCTTAGGACTCTTAGAAGAGTCAATGCTCTCAGACCATGGGGGGCGCTTAGCCCCCTCTCTTCGTCACTGAGGATGATTTCATTTTTCAGGGATTAGAGAGGGTGGTCCTTGTGGTGGACTGCAGGTATGGAGAGCTGTTGTCATCGTATTAAATAGATAAGAATGATTATATGTATTGTAGAAATGTCTCCTATCATGTTCCCTAATTTTTTATTATGTCCACATCCTGGTCCCCATCTTGGACATCATAACAAACGTGCACTTTTTTGTTTAATTTACACATTGGACCATAGGAAAAATGACACTACAGCTACAGAGGTGACCGTCTGATAGCCCAGCTCGACTATCCATCTCTACTGAAGACCCTTTCAGCTTTTTGAGAGTTGGGTGGAGAACATCATCTCTGAAAATAGGGTCCCACAGCTGCACCCCATCAGTGTGAGCAGGACTCTTAGGACTCTTAGAAGAGTCAATGTTTTGAGACCATGGGGGGCGCTTAGCCCCCTCTCTTCGTCACTGAGGATGATTTCACTTTTCAGGGAATAGAGAGGGTGGTCCTTGTGGTGGACTGCAGGTATGGAGAGCTGTTGTCATCGTATTAGATAGATAAGAATGATTATATGTATTGTAGAAATGTCTCCTATCATGTTCCCTATTTTTTTATTATGTCCACATCCTGGTCCCCATCTTGGAAATCATAACAAACGTGCACTTTTTTGTTTAATTTACACATTGGACCATAGGAAAAATGACACTACAGCTACAGAGGTGACCGTCTGGTAGCCCAGCTCGACTATCCATCTCTACTGAAGACCCTTTCAGCTTTTTGAGAGTTGGGTGGAGGACATCATCTCTGAAAATAGGGTCCCACAGCTGCACCCCATCAGTGTGAGCAGGACTCTTAGGACTCTTAGAAGAGTCAATGTTTTGAGACCATGGGGGGCGCTTAGCCCCCTCTCTTCGTCACTGAGGATGATTTCATTTTTCAGGGATTAGAGAGAGTGGTCCTTGTGGTGGACTGCAGGTATGGAGAGCTGTTGTGATCGTATTAGATAGATAAGAATGATTATATGTATTGTAGAAATGTCTCCTATCATGTTCCCTAATTTTTTATTATGTCCACATCCTGGTCCCCATCTTGGACATCATAACAAACGTGCACTTTTTTGTTTAATTTACACATTGGACCATAGGAAAAATGACACTACAGCTACAGAGGTGACCGTCTGATAGCCCAGCTCGACTATCCATCTCTACTGAAGACCCTTTCAGCTTTTTGAGAGTTGGGTGGAGGACATCATCTCTTAAAATAGGGTCCCACAGCTGCACCCCATCAGTGTAAGCAGGACTCTTAGGACTCTTAGAAGAGTCAATGCTCTAAAACCATGGGGGGCGCTTAGCCCCCTCTCTTCGTCCCTGAGGATGATTTCATTTTTCAGGGATTAGAGAGGGTGGTCCTTGTGGTGGACTGCAGGTATGGAGAGCTGTTGTCATCGTATTAGATAGATAAGAATGATTATATGTATTGTAGAAATGTCTCCTATCATGTTCCCTAATTTTTTATTATGTCCACATCCTGGTCCCCATCTTGGACATCATAACAAACGTGCACTTTTTTGTTTAATTTACACATTGGACCATAGGAAAAATGACACTACAGCTACAGAGGTGACCGTCTGATAGCCCAGCTCGACTATCCATCTCTACTGAAGACCCTTTCAGCTTTTTGAGAGTTGGGTGGAGGACATCATCTCTGAAAATAGGGTCCCACAACTGCACCCCATCAGTGTGATCAGGACTCTTAGGACTCTTAGAAGAGTTAATGCTCTGAGACCATGGGGGCGCTTAGCCCCCTCTCTTCGTCACTGAGGATGATTTCATTTTTCAGGGATTAGAGAGGGTGGTCCTTGTGGTGGACTGCAGGTATGGAGAGCTGTTGTCATCGTATTAGATAGATAAGAATGATTATATGTATTGTAGAAATGTCTCCTATCATGTTCCCTAATTTTTTATTATGTCCACATCCTGGTCCCCATCTTGGACATCATAACAAACGTGCACTTTTTTGTTTAATTTACACATTGGACCATAGGAAAAATGACACTACAGCTACAGAGGTGACCGTCTGATAGCCCAGCTCGACTATCCATCTCTACTGAAGACCCTTTCAGCTTTTTGAGAGTTGGGTGGAGGACATCATCTCTTAAAATAGGGTCCCACAGCTGCACCCCATCAGTGTAAGCAGGACTCTTAGGACTCTTAGAAGAGTCAATGCTCTAAAACCATGGGGGGCGCTTAGCCCCCTCTCTTCGTCCCTGAGGATGATTTCATTTTTCAGGGATTAGAGAGGGTGGTCCTTGTGGTGGACTGCAGGTATGGAGAGCTGTTGTCATCGTATTAGATAGATAAGAATGATTATATGTATTGTAGAAATGTCTCCTATCATGTTCCCTAATTTTTTATTATGTCCACATCCTGGTCCCCATCTTGGACATCATAACAAACGTGCACTTTTTTGTTTAATTTACACATTGGACCATAGGAAAAATGACACTACAGCTACAGAGGTGACCGTCTGATAGCCCAGCTCGACTATCCATCTCTACTGAAGACCCTTTCAGCTTTTTGAGAGTTGGGTGGAGGACATCATCTCTGAAAATAGGGTCCCACAGCTGCACCCCATCAGTGTGAGCAGGACTCTTAGGACTCTTAGAAGAGTTAATGCTCTGAGACCATGGGGGCGCTTAGCCCCCTCTCTTCGTCACTGAGGATGATTTCATTTTTCAGGGATTAGAGAGGGTGGTCCTTGTGGTGGACTGCAGGTATGGAGAGCTGTTGTCATCGTATTAGATAGATAAGAATGATTATATGTATTGTAGAAATGTCTCCTATCATGTTCTCTAATTTTTTATTATGTCCACATCCTGGTCCCCATCTTGGACATCATAACAAACGTGCACTTTTTTGTTTAATTTACACATTGGACCATAGGAAAAATGACACTACAGCTACAGAGGTGACCGTCTGATAGCCCAGCTCGACTATCCATCTCTACTGAAGACCCTTTCAGCTTTTTGAGAGTTGGGTGGAGGACATCATCTCTGAAAATAGGGTCCCACAGCTGCACCCCATCAGTGTGAGCAGGACTCTTAGGACTCTTAGAAGAGTCAATGCTCTGAGACCATTGGGGGCACTTAGCCCCCTCTCTTCGTCACTGAGGATGATTTCATTTTTCAGGGATTAGGGAGGGTGGTCCTTGTGGTGGACTGCAGGTATGGAGAGCTGTTATCATCGTATTAGATAGATAAGAATGATTATATGTATTGTAGAAATGTCTCCTATCATGTTCCCTAATTTTTTATTATGTCCACATCCTGGTCCCCATCTTGGACATCATAACAAACGTGCACTTTTTTGTTTAATTTACACATTGGACCATAGGAAAAATGACACTACAGCTACAGAGGTGACCGTCTGATAGCCCAGCTCGACAATCCATCTCTACTGAAGACCCTTTCAGCTTTTTGAGAGTTGGGTGGAGGACATCATCTCTGAAAATAGGGTCCCACAGCTGCACCCCATCAGTGTGAGCAGGACTCTTAGGACTCTTAGAAGAGTCAATGCTCTGAGACCATGGGGGGCGCTTAGCCCCCTCTCTTCGTCACTGAGGATGATTTCATTTTTCAGGGATTAGAGAGGGTGGTCCTTGTGGTGGACTGCAGGTATGGAGAGCTGTTGTCATCGTATTAAATAGATAAGAATGATTATATGTATTGTAGAAATGTCTCCTATCATGTTCCCTAATTTTTTATTATGTCCACATCCTGGTCCCCATCTTGGACATCATAACAAACGTGCACTTTTTTGTTTAATTTACACATTGGACCATAGGAAAAATGACACTACAGCTACAGAGGTGACCGTCTGGTAGCCCAGCTCGACTATCCATCTCTACTGAAGACCCTTTCAGCTTTTTGAGAGTTGGGTGGAGAACATCATCTCTGAAAATAGGGTCCCACAGCTGCACCCCATCAGTGTGAGCAGGACTCTTAGGACTCTTAGAAGAGTCAATGTTTTGAGACCATGGGGGGCGCTTAGCCCCCTCTCTTCGTCACTGAGGATGATTTCATTTTTCAGGGATTAGAGAGAGTGGTCCTTGTGGTGGACTGCAGGTATGGAGAGCTGTTGTGATCGTATTAGATAGATAAGAATGATTATATGTATTGTAGAAATGTCTCCTATCATGTTCCCTAATTTTTTATTATGTCCACATCCTGGTCCCCATCTTGGACATCATAACAAACGTGCACTTTTTTGTTTAATTTATACATTGGACCATAGGAAAAATGACACTACAGCTACAGAGGTGACCGTCTGATAGCCCAGCTCGACTATCCATCTCTACTGAAGACCCTTTCAGCTTTTTGAGAGTTGGGTGGAGGACATCATCTCTTAAAATAGGGTCCCACAGCTGCACCCCATCAGTGTAAGCAGGACTCTTAGGACTCTTAGAAGAGTCAATGCTCTAAAACCATGGGGGGCGCTTAGCCCCCTCTCTTCGTCCCTGAGGATGATTTCATTTTTCAGGGATTAGAGAGGGTGGTCCTTGTGGTGGACTGCAGGTATGGAGAGCTGTTGTCATCGTATTAGATAGATAAGAATGATTATATGTATTGTAGAAATGTCTCCTATCATGTTCCCTAATTTTTTATTATGTCCACATCCTGGTCCCCATCTTGGACATCATAACAAACGTGCACTTTTTTGTTTAATTTACACATTGGACCATAGGAAAAATGACACTACAGCTACAGAGGTGACCGTCTGATAGCCCAGCTCGACTATCCATCTCTACTGAAGACCCTTTCAGCTTTTTGAGAGTTGGGTGGAGGACATCATCTCTGAAAATAGGGTCCCACAGCTGCACCCCATCAGTGTGAGCAGGACTCTTAGGACTCTTAGAAGAGTTAATGCTCTGAGACCATGGGGGCGCTTAGCCCCCTCTCTTCGTCACTGAGGATGATTTCATTTTTCAGGGATTAGAGAGGGTGGTCCTTGTGGTGGACTGCAGGTATGGAGAGCTGTTGTCATCGTATTAGATAGATAAGAATGATTATATGTATTGTAGAAATGTCTCCTATCATGTTCCCTAATTTTTTATTATGTCCACATCCTGGTCCCCATCTTGGACATCATAACAAACGTGCACTTTTTTGTTTAATTTACACATTGGACCATAGGAAAAATGACACTACAGCTACAGAGGTGACCGTCTGATAGCCCAGCTCGACTATCCATCTCTACTGAAGACCCTTTCAGCTTTTTGAGAGTTGGGTGGAGGACATCATCTCTTAAAATAGGGTCCCACAGCTGCACCCCATCAGTGTAAGCAGGACTCTTAGGACTCTTAGAAGAGTCAATGCTCTAAAACCATGGGGGGCGCTTAGCCCCCTCTCTTCGTCCCTGAGGATGATTTCATTTTTCAGGGATTAGAGAGGGTGGTCCTTGTGGTGGACTGCAGGTATGGAGAGCTGTTGTCATCGTATTAGATAGATAAGAATGATTATATGTATTGTAGAAATGTCTCCTATCATGTTCCCTAATTTTTTATTATGTCCACATCCTGGTCCCCATCTTGGACATCATAACAAACGTGCACTTTTTTGTTTAATTTACACATTGGACCATAGGAAAAATGACACTACAGCTACAGAGGTGACCGTCTGATAGCCCAGCTCGACTATCCATCTCTACTGAAGACCCTTTCAGCTTTTTGAGAGTTGGGTGGAGGACATCATCTCTGAAAATAGGGTCCCACAGCTGCACCCCATCAGTGTGAGCAGGACTCTTAGGACTCTTAGAAGAGTCAATGCTCTGAGTCCATTGGGGGCACTTAGCCCCCTCTCTTCGTCACTGAGGATGATTTCATTTTTCAGGGATTAGAGAGGGTGGTCCTTGTGGTGGACTGCAGGTATGGAGAGCTGTTATCATCGTATTAGATAGATAAGAATGATTATATGTATTGTAGAAATGTCTCCTATCATGTTCCCTAATTTTTTATTATGTCCACATCCTGGTCCCCATCTTGGACATCATAACAAACGTGCACTTTTTTGTTTAATTTACACATTGGACCATAGGAAAAATGACACTACAGCTACAGAGGTGACCGTCTGATAGCCCAGCTCGACAATCCATCTCTACTGAAGACCCTTTCAGCTTTTTGAGAGTTGGGTGGAGGACATCATCTCTGAAAATAGGGTCCCACAGCTGCAACCCATCAGTGTGAGCAGGACTCTTAGGACTCTTAGAAGAGTCAATGCTCTCAGACCATGGGGGGCGCTTAGCCCCCTCTCTTCGTCACTGAGGATGATTTCATTTTTCAGGGATTAGAGAGGGTGGTCCTTGTGGTGGACTGCAGGTATGGAGAGCTGTTGTCATCGTATTAAATAGATAAGAATGATTATATGTATTGTAGAAATGTCTCCTATCATGTTCCCTAATTTTTTATTATGTCCACATCCTGGTCCCCATCTTGGACATCATAACAAACGTGCACTTTTTTGTTTAATTTACACATTGGACCATAGGAAAAATGACACTACAGCTACAGAGGTGACCGTCTGATAGCCCAGCTCGACTATCCATCTCTACTGAAGACCCTTTCAGCTTTTTGAGAGTTGGGTGGAGAACATCATCTCTGAAAATAGGGTCCCACAGCTGCACCCCATCAGTGTGAGCAGGACTCTTAGGACTCTTAGAAGAGTCAATGTTTTGAGACCATGGGGGGCGCTTAGCCCCCTCTCTTCGTCACTGAGGATGATTTCACTTTTCAGGGAATAGAGAGGGTGGTCCTTGTGGTGGACTGCAGGTATGGAGAGCTGTTGTCATCGTATTAGATAGATAAGAATGATTATATGTATTGTAGAAATGTCTCCTATCATGTTCCCTATTTTTTTATTATGTCCACATCCTGGTCCCCATCTTGGAAATCATAACAAACGTGCACTTTTTTGTTTAATTTACACATTGGACCATAGGAAAAATGACACTACAGCTACAGAGGTGACCGTCTGGTAGCCCAGCTCGACTATCCATCTCTACTGAAGACCCTTTCAGCTTTTTGAGAGTTGGGTGGAGGACATCATCTCTGAAAATAGGGTCCCACAGCTGCACCCCATCAGTGTGAGCAGGACTCTTAGGACTCTTAGAAGAGTCAATGTTTTGAGACCATGGGGGGCGCTTAGCCCCCTCTCTTCGTCACTGAGGATGATTTCATTTTTCAGGGATTAGAGAGAGTGGTCCTTGTGGTGGACTGCAGGTATGGAGAGCTGTTGTGATCGTATTAGATAGATAAGAATGATTATATGTATTGTAGAAATGTCTCCTATCATGTTCCCTAATTTTTTATTATGTCCACATCCTGGTCCCCATCTTGGACATCATAACAAACGTGCACTTTTTTGTTTAATTTACACATTGGACCATAGGAAAAATGACACTACAGCTACAGAGGTGACCGTCTGATAGCCCAGCTCGACTATCCATCTCTACTGAAGACCCTTTCAGCTTTTTGAGAGTTGGGTGGAGGACATCATCTCTTAAAATAGGGTCCCACAGCTGCACCCCATCAGTGTAAGCAGGACTCTTAGGACTCTTAGAAGAGTCAATGCTCTAAAACCATGGGGGGCGCTTAGCCCCCTCTCTTCGTCCCTGAGGATGATTTCATTTTTCAGGGATTAGAGAGGGTGGTCCTTGTGGTGGACTGCAGGTATGGAGAGCTGTTGTCATCGTATTAGATAGATAAGAATGATTATATGTATTGTAGAAATGTCTCCTATCATGTTCCCTAATTTTTTATTATGTCCACATCCTGGTCCCCATCTTGGACATCATAACAAACGTGCACTTTTTTGTTTAATTTACACATTGGACCATAGGAAAAATGACACTACAGCTACAGAGGTGACCGTCTGATAGCCCAGCTCGACTATCCATCTCTACTGAAGACCCTTTCAGCTTTTTGAGAGTTGGGTGGAGGACATCATCTCTGAAAATAGGGTCCCACAGCTGCACCCCATCAGTGTGAGCAGGACTCTTAGGACTCTTAGAAGAGTTAATGCTCTGAGACCATGGGGGCGCTTAGCCCCCTCTCTTCGTCACTGAGGATGATTTCATTTTTCAGGGATTAGAGAGGGTGGTCCTTGTGGTGGACTGCAGGTATGGAGAGCTGTTGTCATCGTATTAGATAGATAAGAATGATTATATGTATTGTAGAAATGTCTCCTATCATGTTCCCTAATTTTTTATTATGTCCACATCCTGGTCCCCATCTTGGACATCATAACAAACGTGCACTTTTTTGTTTAATTTACACATTGGACCATAGGAAAAATGACACTACAGCTACAGAGGTGACCGTCTGATAGCCCAGCTCGACTATCCATCTCTACTGAAGACCCTTTCAGCTTTTTGAGAGTTGGGTGGAGGACATCATCTCTTAAAATAGGGTCCCACAGCTGCACCCCATCAGTGTAAGCAGGACTCTTAGGACTCTTAGAAGAGTCAATGCTCTAAAACCATGGGGGGCGCTTAGCCCCCTCTCTTCGTCCCTGAGGATGATTTCATTTTTCAGGGATTAGAGAGGGTGGTCCTTGTGGTGGACTGCAGGTATGGAGAGCTGTTGTCATCGTATTAGATAGATAAGAATGATTATATGTATTGTAGAAATGTCTCCTATCATGTTCCCTAATTTTTTATTATGTCCACATCCTGGTCCCCATCTTGGACATCATAACAAACGTGCACTTTTTTGTTTAATTTACACATTGGACCATAGGAAAAATGACACTACAGCTACAGAGGTGACCGTCTGATAGCCCAGCTCGACTATCCATCTCTACTGAAGACCCTTTCAGCTTTTTGAGAGTTGGGTGGAGGACACCATCTCTGAAAATAGGGTCCCACAGCTGCACCCCATCAGTGTGAGCAGGACTCTTAGGACTCTTAGAAGAGTTAATGCTCTGAGACCATGGGGGCGCTTAGCCCCCTCTCTTCGTCACTGAGGATGATTTCATTTTTCAGGGATTAGAGAGGGTGGTCCTTGTGGTGGACTGCAGGTATGGAGAGCTGTTGTCATCGTATTAGTTAGATAAGAATGATTATATGTATTGTAGAAATGTCTCCTATCATGTTCCCTAATTTTTTATTATGTCCACATCCTGGTCCCCATCTTGGACATCATAACAAACGTGCACTTTTTTGTTTAATTTACACATTGGACCATAGGAAAAATGACACTACAGCTACAGAGGTGACCGTCTGATAGCCCAGCTCGACTATCCATCTCTACTGAAGACCCTTTCAGCTTTTTGAGAGTTGGGTGGAGGACATCATCTCTGAAAATAGGGTCCCACAGCTGCACCCCATCAGTGTGAGCAGGACTCTTAGGACTCTTAGAAGAGTCAATGTTTTGAGACCATGGGGGGCGCTTAGCCCCCTCTCTTCGTCACTGAGGATGATTTCACTTTTCAGGGAATAGAGAGGGTGGTCCTTGTGGTGGACTGCAGGTATGGAGAGCTGTTGTCATCGTATTAGATAGATAAGAATGATTATATGTATTGTAGAAATGTCTCCTATCATGTTCCCTATTTTTTTATTATGTCCACATCCTGGTCCCCATCTTGGAAATCATAACAAACGTGCACTTTTTTGTTTAATTTACACATTGGACCATAGGAAAAATGACACTACAGCTACAGAGGTGACCGTCTGGTAGCCCAGCTCGACTATCCATCTCTACTGAAGACCCTTTCAGCTTTTTGAGAGTTGGGTGGAGGACATCATCTCTGAAAATAGGGTCCCACAGCTGCACCCCATCAGTGTGAGCAGGACTCTTAGGACTCTTAGAAGAGTCAATGTTTTGAGACCATGGGGGGCGCTTAGCCCCCTCTCTTCGTCACTGAGGATGATTTCATTTTTCAGGGATTAGAGAGAGTGGTCCTTGTGGTGGACTGCAGGTATGGAGAGCTGTTGTGATCGTATTAGATAGATAAGAATGATTATATGTATTGTAGAAATGTCTCCTATCATGTTCCCTAATTTTTTATTATGTCCACATCCTGGTCCCCATCTTGGACATCATAACAAACGTGCACTTTTTTGTTTAATTTACACATTGGACCATAGGAAAAATGACACTACAGCTACAGAGGTGACCGTCTGATAGCCCAGCTCGACTATCCATCTCTACTGAAGACCCTTTCAGCTTTTTGAGAGTTGGGTGGAGGACATCATCTCTTAAAATAGGGTCCCACAGCTGCACCCCATCAGTGTAAGCAGGACTCTTAGGACTCTTAGAAGAGTCAATGCTCTAAAACCATGGGGGGCGCTTAGCCCCCTCTCTTCGTCCCTGAGGATGATTTCATTTTTCAGGGATTAGAGAGGGTGGTCCTTGTGGTGGACTGCAGGTATGGAGAGCTGTTGTCATCGTATTAGATAGATAAGAATGATTATATGTATTGTAGAAATGTCTCCTATCATGTTCCCTAATTTTTTATTATGTCCACATCCTGGTCCCCATCTTGGACATCATAACAAACGTGCACTTTTTTGTTTAATTTACACATTGGACCATAGGAAAAATGACACTACAGCTACAGAGGTGACCGTCTGATAGCCCAGCTCGACTATCCATCTCTACTGAAGACCCTTTCAGCTTTTTGAGAGTTGGGTGGAGGACATCATCTCTGAAAATAGGGTCCCACAGCTGCACCCCATCAGTGTGAGCAGGACTCTTAGGACTCTTAGAAGAGTTAATGCTCTGAGACCATGGGGGCGCTTAGCCCCCTCTCTTCGTCACTGAGGATGATTTCATTTTTCAGGGATTAGAGAGGGTGGTCCTTGTGGTGGACTGCAGGTATGGAGAGCTGTTGTCATCGTATTAGATAGATAAGAATGATTATATGTATTGTAGAAATGTCTCCTATCATGTTCCCTAATTTTTTATTATGTCCACATCCTGGTCCCCATCTTGGACATCATAACAAACGTGCACTTTTTTGTTTAATTTACACATTGGACCATAGGAAAAATGACACTACAGCTACAGAGGTGACCGTCTGATAGCCCAGCTCGACTATCCATCTCTACTGAAGACCCTTTCAGCTTTTTGAGAGTTGGGTGGAGGACATCATCTCTTAAAATAGGGTCCCACAGCTGCACCCCATCAGTGTAAGCAGGACTCTTAGGACTCTTAGAAGAGTCAATGCTCTAAAACCATGGGGGGCGCTTAGCCCCCTCTCTTCGTCCCTGAGGATGATTTCATTTTTCAGGGATTAGAGAGGGTGGTCCTTGTGGTGGACTGCAGGTATGGAGAGCTGTTGTCATCGTATTAGATAGATAAGAATGATTATATGTATTGTAGAAATGTCTCCTATCATGTTCCCTAATTTTTTATTATGTCCACATCCTGGTCCCCATCTTGGACATCATAACAAACGTGCACTTTTTTGTTTAATTTACACATTGGACCATAGGAAAAATGACACTACAGCTACAGAGGTGACCGTCTGATAGCCCAGCTCGACTATCCATCTCTACTGAAGACCCTTTCAGCTTTTTGAGAGTTGGGTGGAGGACATCATCTCTGAAAATAGGGTCCCACAGCTGCACCCCATCAGTGTGAGCAGGACTCTTAGGACTCTTAGAAGAGTCAATGCTCTGAGACCATTGGGGGCACTTAGCCCCCTCTCTTCATCACTGAGGATGATTTCATTTTTCAGGGATTAGAGAGGGTGGTCCTTGTGGTGGACTGCAGATATGGAGAGCTGTTATCATCGTATTAGATAGATAAGAATGATTATATGTATTGTAGAAATGTCTCCTATCATGTTCCCTAATTTTTTATTATGTCCACATCCTGGTCCCCATCTTGGACATCATAAAAAACGTGCACTTTTTTGTTTAATTTACACATTGGACCATAGGAAAAATGACACTACAGCTACAGAGGTGACCGTCTGATAGCCCAGCTCGACTATCCATCTCTACTGAAGACCCTTTCAGCTTTTTGAGAGTTGGGTGGAGGACATCATCTCTTAAAATAGGGTCCCACAGCTGCACCCCATCAGTGTAAGCAGGACTCTTAGGACTCTTAGAAGAGTCAATGCTCTAAAACCATGGGGGGCGCTTAGCCCCCTCTCTTCGTCCCTGAGGATGATTTCATTTTTCAGGGATTAGAGAGGGTGGTCCTTGTGGTGGACTGCAGGTATGGAGAGCTGTTGTCATCGTATTAGATAGATAAGAATGATTATATGTATTGTAGAAATGTCTCCTATCATGTTCCCTAATTTTTTATTATGTCCACATCCTGGTCCCCATCTTGGACATCATAACAAACGTGCACTTTTTTGTTTAATTTACACATTGGATCATAGGAAAAATGACACTACAGCTACAGAGGTGACCGTCTGATAGCCCACCTCGACTATCCATCTCTACTGAAGACCCTTTCAGCTTTTTGAGAGTTGGGTGGAGGACATCATCTCTGAAAATAGGGTCCCACAGCTGCACCCCATCAGTGTGAGCAGGACTCTTAGGACTCTTAGAAGAGTTAATGCTCTGAGACCATGGGGGCGCTTAGCCCCCTCTCTTCGTCACTGAGGATGATTTCATTTTTCAGGGATTAGAGAGGGTGGTCCTTGTGGTGGACTGCAGGTATGGAGAGCTGTTGTCATCGTATTAGATAGATAAGAATGATTATATGTATTGTAGAAATGTCTCCTATCATGTTCCCTAATTTTTTATTATGTCCACATCCTGGTCCCCATCTTGGACATCATAACAAACGTGCACTTTTTTGTTTAATTTACACATTGGACCATAGGAAAAATGACACTACAGCTACAGAGGTGACCGTCTGATAGCCCAGCTCGACTATCCATCTCTACTGAAGACCCTTTCAGCTTTTTGAGAGTTGGGTGGAGGACATCATCTCTGAAAATAGGGTCCCACAGCTGCACCCCATCAGTGTGAGCAGGACTCTTAGGACTCTTAGAAGAGTCAATGCTCTGAGACCATTGGGGGCACTTAGCCCCCTCTCTTCATCACTGAGGATGATTTCATTTTTCAGGGATTAGAGAGGGTGGTCCTTGTGGTGGACTGCAGATATCGAGAGCTGTTATCATCGTGTTAGATAGATAAGAATGATTATATGTATTGTAGAAATGTCTCCTATCATGTTCCCTAATTTTTTATTATGTCCACATCCTGGTCCCCATCTTGGACATCATAACAAACGTGCACTTTTTTGTTTAATTTACACATTGGACCATAGGAAAAATGACACTACAGCTACAGAGGTGACCGTCTGATAGCCCAGCTCGACTATCCATCTCTACTGAAGACCCTTTCAGCTTTTTGAGAGTTGGGTGGAGGACATCATCTCTGAAAATAGGGTCCCACAGCTGCACCCCATCAGTGTGAGCAGGACTCTTAGGACTCTTAGAAGAGTCAATGCTCTGAGACCATGGGGGGCGCTTAGCCCCCTCTCTTCGTCACTGAGGATGATTTCATTTTTCAGGGATTAGAGAGGGTGGTCCTTGTGGTGGACTGCAGGTATGGAGAGCTGTTGTCATCGTATTAAATAGATAAGAATGATTATATGTATTGTAGAAATGTCTCCTATCATGTTCCCTAATTTTTTATTATGTCCACATCCTGGTCCCCATCTTGGACATCATAACAAACGTGCACTTTTTTGTTTAATTTACACATTGGACCATAGGAAAAATGACACTACAGCTACAGAGGTGACCGTCTGATAGCCCAGCTCGACTATCCATCTCTACTGAAGACCCTTTCAGCTTTTTGAGAGTTGGGTGGAGAACATCATCTCTGAAAATAGGGTCCCACAGCTGCACCCCATCAGTGTGAGCAGGACTCTTAGGACTCTTAGAAGAGTCAATGCTCTGAGACCATGGGGGGCGCTTAGCCCCCTCTCTTCGTCACTGAGGATGATTTCACTTTTCAGGGAATAGAGAGGGTGGTCCTTGTGGTGGACTGCAGGTATGGAGAGCTGTTGTCATCGTATTAGATAGATAAGAATGATTATATGTATTGTAGAAATGTCTCCTATCATGTTCCCTATTTTTTTATTATGTCCACATCCTGGTCCCCATCTTGGAAATCATAACAAACGTGCACTTTTTTGTTTAATTTACACATTGGACCATAGGAAAAATGACACTACAGCTACAGAGGTGACCGTCTGATAGCCCAGCTCGACTATCCATCTCTACTGAAGACCCTTTCAGCTTTTTGAGAGTTGGGTGGAGGACATCATCTCTGAAAATAGGGTCCCACAGCTGCACCCCATCAGTGTGAGCAGGAATCTTAGGACTCTTAGAAGAGTCAATGCTCTGAGACCATGGGGGGCGCTTAGCCCCCTCTCTTCGTCACTGAGGATGATTTCATTTTTCAGGGATTAGAGAGAGTGGTCCTTGTGGTGGACTGCAGGTATGGAGAGCTGTTGTGATCGTATTAGATAGATAAGAATGATTATATGTATTGTAGAAATGTCTCCTATCATGTTCCCTAATTTTTTATTATGTCCACATCCTGGTCCCCATCTTGAACATCATAACAAACGTGCACTTTTTTGTTTAATTTACACATTGGACCATAGGAAAAATGACACTACAGCTACAGAGGTGACCGTCTGATAGCCCAGCTCGACTATCCATCTCTACTGAAGACCC
This sequence comes from Anomaloglossus baeobatrachus, assembly GCF_048569485.1. Classification (NCBI taxonomy): domain Eukaryota; kingdom Metazoa; phylum Chordata; class Amphibia; order Anura; family Aromobatidae; genus Anomaloglossus; species Anomaloglossus baeobatrachus. The sequence continues at coordinate 172,068 of NW_027442048.1, read as the reverse complement.
TTTCAGCTTTTTGAGAGTTGGGTGGAGGACATCATCTCTGAAAATAGGGTCCCACAGCTGCACCCCATCAGTGTGAGCAGGACTCTTAGGACTCTTAGAAGAGTCAATGCTCTGAGACCATTGGGGGCACTTAGCCCCCTCTCTTCATCACTGAGGATGATTTCATTTTTCAGGGATTAGAGAGGGTGGTCCTTGTGGTGGACTGCAGGTATGGAGAGCTGTTGTCATCGTATTAGATAGATAAGAATGATTATATGTATTGTAGAAATGTCTCCTATCATGTTCCCTAATTTTTTATTATGTCCACATCCTGGTCCCCATCTTGGACATCATAACAAACGTGCACTTTTTTGTTTAATTTACACATTGGACCATAGGAAAAATGACACTACAGCTACAGAGGTGACCGTCTGATAGCCCAGCTCGACTATCCATCTCTACTGAAGACCCTTTCAGCTTTTTGAGTGTTGGGTGGAGGACATCATCTCTGAAAATAGGGTCCCACAGCTGCACCCCATCAGTGTGAGCAGGACTCTTAGGACTCTTAGAAGAGTCAATGCTCTGAGACCATTGGGGGCACTTAGCCCCCTCTCTTCATCACTGAGGATGATTTCATTTTTCAGGGATTAGAGAGGGTGGTCCTTGTGGTGGACTGCAGATATGGAGAGCTGTTATCATCGTATTAGATAGATAAGAATGATTATATGTATTGTAGAAATGTCTCCTATCATGTTCCCTAATTTTTTATTATGTCCACATCCTGGTCCCCATCTTGGACATCATAACAAACGTGCACTTTTTTGTTTAATTTACACATTGGACCATAGGAAAAATGACACTACAGCTACAGAGGTGACCGTCTGATAGCCCAGCTCGACTATCCATCTCTACTGAAGACCCTTTCAGCTTTTTGAGAGTTGGGTGGAGGACATCATCTCTTAAAATAGGGTCCCACAGCTGCACCCCATCAGTGTAAGCAGGACTCTTAGGACTCTTAGAAGAGTCAATGCTCTAAAACCATGGGGGGCGCTTAGCCCCCTCTCTTCGTCCCTGAGGATGATTTCATTTTTCAGGGATTAGAGAGGGTGGTCCTTGAGGTGGACTGCAGGTATGGAGAGCTGTTGTCATCGTATTAGATAGATAAGAATGATTATATGTATTGTAGAAATGTCTCCTATCATGTTCCCTAATTTTTTATTATGTCCACATCCTGGTCCCCATCTTGGACATCATAACAAACGTGCACTTTTTTGTTTAATTTACACATTGGACCATAGGAAAAATGACACTACAGCTACAGAGGTGACCGTCTGATAGCCCAGCTCGACTATCCATCTCTACTGAAGACCCTTTCAGCTTTTTGAGAGTTGGGTGGAGGACATCATCTCTGAAAATAGGGTCCCACAGCTGCACCCCATCAGTGTGAGCAGGACTCTTAGGACTCTTAGAAGAGTCAATGCTCTGAGACCATTGGGGGCACTTAGCCCCCTCTCTTCATCACTGAGGATGATTTCATTTTTCAGGGATTAGAGAGGGTGGTCCTTGTGGTGGACTGCAGATATGGAGAGCTTTTATCATCGTATTAGATAGATAAGAATGATTATATGTATTGTAGAAATGTCTCCTATCATGTTCCCTAATTTTTTATTATGTCCACATCCTGGTCCCCATCTTGGACATCATAACAAACGTGCACTTTTTTGTTTAATTTACACATTGGACCATAGGAAAAATGACACTACAGCTACAGAGGTGACCGTCTGATAGCCCAGCTCGACTATCCATCTCTACTGAAGACCCTTTCAGCTTTTTGAGAGTTGGGTGGAGGACATCATCTCTGAAAATAGGGTCCCACAGCTGCACCCCATCAGTGTGAGCAGGACTCTTAGGACTCTTAGAAGAGTCAATGCTCTGAGACCATTGGGGGCACTTAGCCCCCTCTCTTCATCACTGAGGATGATTTCATTTTTCAGGGATTAGAGAGGGTGGTCCTTGTGGTGGACTGCAGATATGGAGAGCTTTTATCATCGTATTAGATAGATAAGAATGATTATATGTATTGTAGAAATGTCTCCTATCATGTTCCCTAATTTTTTATTATGTCCACATCCTGGTCCCCATCTTGGACATCATAACAAACGTGCACTTTTTTGTTTAATTTACACATTGGACCATAGGAAAAATGACACTACAGCTACAGAGGTGACCGTCTGATAGCCCAGCTCCACTATCCATCTCTACTGAAGACCCTTTCAGCTTTTTGAGAGTTGGGTGGAGGACATCATCTCTGATAATAGGGTCCCACAGCTGCACCCCATAAGTGTGAGCAGGACTCTTAGGACTCTTAGAAGAGTCAATGCTCTGAGACCATGGGGGGCGCTTAGCCCCCTCTCTTCGTCACTGAGGATGATTTCATTTTTCAGGGATTAGAGAGGGTGGTCCTTGTGGTGGACTGCAGGTATGGAGAGCTGTTGTCATCGTATTAAATAGATAAGAATGATTATATGTATTGTAGAAATGTCTCCTATCATGTTCCCTAATTTTTTATTATGTCCACATCCTGGTCCCCATCTTGGACATCATAACAAACGTGCACTTTTTTGTTTAATTTACACATTGGACCATAGGAAAAATGACACTACAGCTACAGAGGTGACCGTCTGATAGCCCAGCTCGACTATCCATCTCTACTGAAGACCCTTTCAGCTTTTTGAGAGTTGGGTGGAGAACATCATCTCTGAAAATAGGGTCCCACAGCTGCACCCCATCAGTGTGAGCAGGACTCTTAGGACTCTTAGAAGAGTCAATGCTCTGAGACCATGGGGGGCGCTTAGCCCCCTCTCTTCGTCACTGAGGATGATTTCACTTTTCAGGGAATAGAGAGGGTGGTCCTTGTGGTGGACTGCAGGTATGGAGAGCTGTTGTCATCGTATTAGATAGATAAGAATGATTATATGTATTGTAGAAATGTCTCCTATCATGTTCCCTATTTTTTTATTATGTCCACATCCTGGTCCCCATCTTGGAAATCATAACAAACGTGCACTTTTTTGTTTAATTTACACATTGGACCATAGGAAAAATGACACTACAGCTACAGAGGTGACCGTCTGATAGCCCAGCTCGACTATCCATCTCTACTGAAGACCCTTTCAGCTTTTTGAGAGTTGGGTGGAGGACATCATCTCTGAAAATAGGGTCCCACAGCTGCACCCCATCAGTGTGAGCAGGAATCTTAGGACTCTTAGAAGAGTCAATGCTCTGAGACCATGGGGGGCGCTTAGCCCCCTCTCTTCGTCACTGAGGATGATTTCATTTTTCAGGGATTAGAGAGAGTGGTCCTTGTGGTGGACTGCAGGTATGGAGAGCTGTTGTGATCGTATTAGATAGATAAGAATGATTATATGTATTGTAGAAATGTCTCCTATCATGTTCCCTAATTTTTTATTATGTCCACATCCTGGTCCCCATCTTGAACATCATAACAAACGTGCACTTTTTTGTTTAATTTACACATTGGACCATAGGAAAAATGACACTACAGCTACAGAGGTGACCGTCTGATAGCCCAGCTCGACTATCCATCTCTACTGAAGACCCTTTCAGCTTTTTGAGAGTTGGGTGGAGGACATCATCTCTGAAAATAGGGTCCCACAGCTGCACCCCATCAGTGTGAGCAGGACTCTTAGGACTCTTAGAAGAGTCAATGCTCTGAGACCATTGGGGGCACTTAGCCCCCTCTCTTCATCACTGAGGATGATTTCATTTTTCAGGGATTAGAGAGGGTGGTCCTTGTGGTGGACTGCAGATATGGAGAGCTGTTATCATCATATTAGATAGATAAGAATGATTATATGTATTGTAGAAATGTCTCCTATCATGTTCCCTAATTTTTTATTATGTCCACATCCTGGTCCCCATCTTGGACATCATAACAAACGTGCACTTTTTTGTTTAATTTACACATTGGACCATAGGAAAAATGACACTACAGCTACAGAGGTGACCGTCTGATAGCCCAGCTCGACTATCCATCTCTACTGAAGACCCTTTCAGCTTTTTGAGAGTTGGGTGGAGGACATCATCTCTGAAAATAGGGTCCCACAGCTGCACCCCATCAGTGTGAGCAGGACTCTTAGGACTCTTAGAAGAGTCAATGCTCTGAGACCATTGGGGGCACTTAGCCCCCTCTCTTCATCACTGAGGATGATTTCATTTTTCAGGGATTAGAGAGGGTGGTCCTTGTGGTGGACTGCAGATATGGAGAGCTTTTATCATCGTATTAGATAGATAAGAATGATTATATGTATTGTAGAAATGTCTCCTATCATGTTCCCTAATTTTTTATTATGTCCACATCCTGGTCCCCATCTTGGACATCATAACAAACGTGCACTTTTTTGTTTAATTTACACATTGGACCATAGGAAAAATGACACTACAGCTACAGAGGTGACCGTCTGATAGCCCAGCTCGACTATCCATCTCTACTGAAGACCCTTTCAGCTTTTTGAGAGTTGGGTGGAGGACATCATCTCTGAAAATAGGGTCCCACAGCTGCACCCCATCAGTGTGAGCAGGACTCTTAGGACTCTTAGAAGAGTCAATGCTCTGAGACCATTGGGGGCACTTAGCCCCCTCTCTTCATCACTGAGGATGATTTCATTTTTCAGGGATTAGAGAGGGTGGTCCTTGTGGTGGACTGCAGATATGGAGAGCTTTTATCATCGTATTAGATAGATAAGAATGATTATATGTATTGTAGAAATGTCTCCTATCATGTTCCCTAATTTTTTATTATGTCCACATCCTGGTCCCCATCTTGGACATCATAACAAACGTGCACTTTTTTGTTTAATTTACACATTGGACCATAGGAAAAATGACACTACAGCTACAGAGGTGACCGTCTGATAGCCCAGCTCCACTATCCATCTCTACTGAAGACCCTTTCAGCTTTTTGAGAGTTGGGTGGAGGACATCATCTCTGATAATAGGGTCCCACAGCTGCACCCCATAAGTGTGAGCAGGACTCTTAGGACTCTTAGAAGAGTCAATGCTCTGAGACCATGGGGGGCGCTTAGCCCCCTCTCTTCGTCACTGAGGATGATTTCATTTTTCAGGGATTAGAGAGGGTGGTCCTTGTGGTGGACTGCAGGTATGGAGAGCTGTTGTCATCGTATTAAATAGATAAGAATGATTATATGTATTGTAGAAATGTCTCCTATCATGTTCCCTAATTTTTTATTATGTCCACATCCTGGTCCCCATCTTGGACATCATAACAAACGTGCACTTTTTTGTTTAATTTACACATTGGACCATAGGAAAAATGACACTACAGCTACAGAGGTGACCGTCTGATAGCCCAGCTCGACTATCCATCTCTACTGAAGACCCTTTCAGCTTTTTGAGAGTTGGGTGGAGGACATCATCTCTGAAAATAGGGTCCCACAGCTGCACCCCATCAGTGTGAGCAGGACTCTTAGGACTCTTAGAAGAGTCAATGCTCTGAGACCATTGGGGGCACTTAGCCCCCTCTCTTCATCACTGAGGATGATTTCATTTTTCAGGGATTAGAGAGGGTGGTCCTTGTGGTGGACTGCAGATATGGAGAGCTTTTATCATCGTATTAGATAGATAAGAATGATTATATGTATTGTAGAAATGTCTCCTATCATGTTCCCTAATTTTTTATTATGTCCACATCCTGGTCCCCATCTTGGACATCATAACAAACGTGCACTTTTTTGTTTAATTTACACATTGGACCATAGGAAAAATGACACTACAGCTACAGAGGTGACCGTCTGATAGCCCAGCTCCACTATCCATCTCTACTGAAGACCCTTTCAGCTTTTTGAGAGTTGGGTGGAGGACATCATCTCTGATAATAGGGTCCCACAGCTGCACCCCATAAGTGTGAGCAGGACTCTTAGGACTCTTAGAAGAGTCAATGCTCTGAGACCATGGGAAGCGCTTAGCCCCCTCTCTTCGTCACTGAGGATGATTTCATTTTTCAGGGATTAGAGAGGGTGGTCCTTGTGGTGGACTGCAGGTATGGAGAGCTGTTGTCATCGTATTAAATAGATAAGAATGATTATATGTATTGTAGAAATGTCTCCTATCATGTTCCCTAATTTTTTATTATGTCCACATCCTGGTCCCCATCTTGGACATCATAACAAACGTGCACTTTTTTGTTTAATTTACACATTGGACCATAGGAAAAATGACACTACAGCTACAGAGGTGACCGTCTGATAGCCCAGCTCGACTATCCATCTCTACTGAAGACCCTTTCAGCTTTTTGAGAGTTGGGTGGAGAACATCATCTCTGAAAATAGGGTCCCACAGCTGCACCCCATCAGTGTGAGCAGGACTCTTAGGACTCTTAGAAGAGTCAATGCTCTGAGACCATGGGGGGCGCTTAGCCCCCTCTCTTCGTCACTGAGGATGATTTCACTTTTCAGGGAATAGAGAGGGTGGTCCTTGTGGTGGACTGCAGGTATGGAGAGCTGTTGTCATCGTATTAGATAGATAAGAATGATTATATGTATTGTAGAAATGTCTCCTATCATGTTCCCTATTTTTTTATTATGTCCACATCCTGGTCCCCATCTTGGAAATCATAACAAACGTGCACTTTTTTGTTTAATTTACACATTGGACCATAGGAAAAATGACACTACAGCTACAGAGGTGACCGTCTGATAGCCCAGCTCGACTATCCATCTCTACTGAAGACCCTTTCAGCTTTTTGAGAGTTGGGTGGAGGACATCATCTCTGAAAATAGGGTCCCACAGCTGCACCCCATCAGTGTGAGCAGGAATCTTAGGACTCTTAGAAGAGTCAATGCTCTGAGACCATGGGGGGCGCTTAGCCCCCTCTCTTCGTCACTGAGGATGATTTCATTTTTCAGGGATTAGAGAGAGTGGTCCTTGTGGTGGACTGCAGGTATGGAGAGCTGTTGTGATCGTATTAGATAGATAAGAATGATTATATGTATTGTAGAAATGTCTCCTATCATGTTCCCTAATTTTTTATTATGTCCACATCCTGGTCCCCATCTTGAACATCATAACAAACGTGCACTTTTTTGTTTAATTTACACATTGGACCATAGGAAAAATGACACTACAGCTACAGAGGTGACCGTCTGATAGCCCAGCTCGACTATCCATCTCTACTGAAGACCCTTTCAGCTTTTTGAGAGTTGGGTGGAGGACATCATCTCTGAAAATAGGGTCCCACAGCTGCACCCCATCAGTGTGAGCAGGACTCTTAGGACTCTTAGAAGAGTCAATGCTCTGAGACCATTGGGGGCACTTAGCCCCCTCTCTTCATCACTGAGGATGATTTCATTTTTCAGGGATTAGAGAGGTTGGTCCTTGTGGTGGACTGCAGATATGGAGAGCTGTTATCATCATATTAGATAGATAAGAATGATTATATGTATTGTAGAAATGTCTCCTATCATGTTCCCTAATTTTTTATTATGTCCACATCCTGGTCCCCATCTTGGACATCATAACAAACGTGCACTTTTTTGTTTAATTTACACATTGGACCATAGGAAAAATGACACTACAGCTACAGAGGTGACCGTCTGATAGCCCAGCTCGACTATCCATCTCTACTGAAGACCCTTTCAGCTTTTTGAGAGTTGGGTGGAGGACATCATCTCTGAAAATAGGGTCCCACAGCTGCAACCCATCAGTGTGAGCAGGACTCTTAGGACTCTTAGAAGAGTTAATGCTCTGAGACCATGGGGGCGCTTAGCCCCCTCTCTTCGTCACTGAGGATGATTTCATTTTTCAGGGATTAGAGAGGGTGGTCCTTGTGGTGGACTGCAGGTATGGAGAGCTGTTGTCATCGTATTAGATAGATAAGAATGATTATATGTATTGTAGAAATGTCTCCTATCATGTTCCCTAATTTTTTATTATGTCCACATCCTGGTCCCCATCTTGGACATCATAACAAACGTGCACTTTTTTGTTTAATTTACACATTGGACCATAGGAAAAATGACACTACAGCTACAGAGGTGACCGTCTGATAGCCCAGCTCGACTATCCATCTCTACTGAAGACCCTTTCAGCTTTTTGAGAGTTGGGTGGAGGACATCATCTCTGAAAATAGGGTCCCACAGCTGCACCCCATCAGTGTGAGCAGGACTCTTAGGACTCTTAGAAGAGTCAATGCTCTGAGACCATGGGGGGCGCTTAGCCCCCACTCTTCGTCACTGAGGATGATTTCATTTTTCAGGGATTAGAGAGGGTGGTCCTTGTGGTGGACTGCAGGTATGGAGAGCTGTTGTCATCGTATTAGATAGATAAGAATGATTATATGTATTGTAGAAATGTCTCCTATCATGTTCCCTATTTTTTTATTATGTCCACATCCTGGTCCCCATCTTGGAAATCATAACAAACGTGCACTTTTTTGTTTAATTTACACATTGGACCATAGGAAAAATGACACTACAGCTACAGAGGTGACCGTCTGATAGCCCAGCTCGACTATCCATCTCTACTGAAGACCCTTTCAGCTTTTTGAGAGTTGGGTGGAGGACATCATCTCTGAAAATAGGGTCCCACAGCTGCACCCCATCAGTGTGAGCAGGAATCTTAGGACTCTTAGAAGAGTCAATGCTCTGAGACCATGGGGGGCGCTTAGCCCCCTCTCTTCGTCACTGAGGATGATTTAATTTTTCAGGGATTAGAGAGAGTGGTCCTTGTGGTGGACTGCAGGTATGGAGAGCTGTTGTGATCGTATTAGATAGATAAGAATGATTATATGTATTGTAGAAATGTCTCCTATCATGTTCCCTAATTTCTTATTATGTCCACATCCTGGTCCCCATCTTGGACATCATAACAAACATGCACTTTTTTGTTTAATTTACACATTGGACCATAGGAAAAATGACACTACAGCTACAGAGGTGACCGTCTGATAGCCCAGCTCGACTATCCATCTCTACTGAAGACCCTTTCAGCTTTTTGAGAGTTGGGTGGAGGACATCATCTCTGAAAATAGGGTCCCACAGCTTCACCCCATCAGTGTGAGCAGGATTCTTAGGACTCTTAGAAGAGTCAATGCTCTGGTACCATGGGGGGCGCTTGGCCCCCTCTCTTCGTCACTGAGGATGATTTCATTTTTCAGGGATTAGAGAGGGTGGTCCTTGTGGTGGACTGCAGGTATGGAGAGCTGTTGTCATCGTATTAGATAGATAAGAATGATTATATGTATTGTAGAAATGTCTCCTATCATGTTCCCTAATTTTTTATTATGTCCACATCCTGGTCCCCATCTTGGACATCATAACAAACGTGCACTTTTTTGTTTAATTTACACATTGGACCATAGGAAAAATGACACTACAGCTACAGAGGTGACCGTCTGATAGCCCAGCTCGACTATCCATCTCTACTGAAGACCCTTTCAGCTTTTTGAGAGTTGGGTGGAGGACATCATCTCTGAAAATAGGGTCCCACAGCTGCACCCCATCAGTGTGAGCAGGACTCTTAGGACTCTTAGAAGAGTTAATGCTCTGAGACCATGGGGGCGCTTAGCCCCCTCTCTTCGTCACTGAGGATGATTTCATTTTTCAGGGATTAGAGAGGGTGGTCCTTGTGGTGGACTGCAGGTATGGAGAGCTGTTGTCATCGTATTAGATAGATAAGAATGATTATATGTATTGTAGAAATGTCTCCTATCATGTTCCCTAATTTTTTATTATGTCCACATCCTGGTCCCCATCTTGGACATCATAACAAACGTGCACTTTTTTGTTTAATTTACACATTGGACCATAGGAAAAATGACACTACAGCTACAGAGGTGACCGTCTGATAGCCCAGCTCGACTATCCATCTCTACTGAAGACCCTTTCAGCTTTTTGAGAGTTGGGTGGAGGACATCATCTCTGAAAATAGGGTCCCACAGCTTCACCCCATCAGTGTGAGCAGGACTCTTAGGACTCTTAGAAGAGTCAATGCTCTGAGACCATTGGGGGCACTTAGCCCCCTCTCTTCGTCACTGAGGATGATTTCATTTTTCAGGGATTAGAGAGGGTGGTCCTTGTGGTGGACTGCAGGTATGGAGAGCTGTTGTCATCGTATTAGATAGATAAGAATGATTATATGTATTGTAGAAATGTCTCCTATCATGTTCCCTAATTTCTTATTATGTCCACATCCTGGTCCCCATCTTGGACATCATAACAAACGTGCACTTTTTTGTTTAATTTACACATTGGACCATAGGAAAAATGACACTACAGCTACAGAGGTGACCGTCTGATAGACCAGCTCGACTATCCATCACTACTGAAGACCCTTTCAGCTTTTTGAGAGTCGGGTGGAGGACATCATCTCTGAAAATAGGGTCCCACAGCTTCACCCCATCAGTGTGAGCAGGACTCTTAGGACTCTTAGAAGAGTCAATGCGCTGGTACCATGGGGGGCGCTTGGCCCCCTCTCTTCGTCACTGAGGATGATTTCATTTTTCAGGGATTAGAGAGGGTGGTCCTTGTGGTGGACTGCAGGTATGGAGAGCTGTTGTCATCGTATTAGATAGATAAGAATGATTATATGTATTGTAGAAATGTCTCCTATCATGTTCCCTAATTTTTTATTATGTCCACATCCTGGTCCCCATCTTGGACATCATAACAAACGTGCACTTTTTTGTTTAATTTACACATTGGACCATAGGAAAAATGACACTACAGCTACAGAGGTGACCGTCTGATAGCCTAGCTCGACTATCCATCTCTACTGAAGACCCTTTCAGCTTTTTGAGAGTTGGGTGGAGGACATCATCTCTGAAAATAGGGTCCCACAGCTGCACCCCATCAGTGTGAGCAGGACTCTTAGGACTCTTAGAAGAGTTAATGCTCTGAGACCATGGGGGCGCTTAGCCCCCTCTCTTCGTCACTGAGGATGATTTCATTTTTCAGGGATTAGAGAGGGTGGTCCTTGTGGTGGACTGCAGGTATGGAGAGCTGTTGTCATCGTATTAGATAGATAAGAATGATTATATGTATTGTAGAAATGTCTCCTATCATGTTCCCTAATTTTTTATTATGTCCACATCCTGGTCCCCATCTTGGACATCATAACAAACGTGCACTTTTTTGTTTAATTTACACATTGGACCATAGGAAAAATGACACTACAGCTACAGAGGTGACCGTCTGATAGCCCAGCTCGACTATCCATCTCTACTGAAGACCCTTTCAGCTTTTTGAGAGTTGGGTGGAGGACATCATCTCTGAAAATAGGGTCCCACAGCTTCACCCCATCAGTGTGAGCAGGACTCTTAGGACTCTTAGAAGAGTCAATGCTCTGAGACCATTGGGGGCACTTAGCCCCCTCTCTTCGTCACTGAGGATGATTTCATTTTTCAGGGATTAGAGAGGGTGGTCCTTGTGGTGGACTGCAGGTATGGAGAGCTGTTGTCATCGTATTAGATAGATAAGAATGATTATATGTATTGTAGAAATGTCTCCTATCATGTTCCCTAATTTCTTATTATGTCCACATCCTGGTCCCCATCTTGGACATCATAACAAACGTGCACTTTTTTGTTTAATTTACACATTGGACCATAGGAAAAATGACACTACAGCTACAGAGGTGACCGTCTGATAGACCAGCTCGACTATCCATCACTACTGAAGACCCTTTCAGCTTTTTGAGAGTCGGGTGGAGGACATCATCTCTGAAAATAGGGTCCCACAGCTTCACCCCATCAGTGTGAGCAGGACTCTTAGGACTCTTAGAAGAGTCAATGCGCTGGTACCATGGGGGGCGCTTGGCCCCCTCTCTTCGTCACTGAGGATGATTTCATTTTTCAGGGATTAGAGAGGGTGGTCCTTGTGGTGGACTGCAGGTATGGAGAGCTGTTGTCATCGTATTAGGTAGATAAGAATGATTATATGTATTGTAGAAATGTCTCCTATCATGTTCCCTAATTTTTTATTATGTCCACATCCTGGTCCCCATCTTGGACATCATAACAAACGTGCACTTTTTTGTTTAATTTACACATTGGACCATAGGAAAAATGACACTACAGCTACAGAGGTGACCGTCTGATAGCCTAGCTCGACTATCCATCTCTACTGAAGACCCTTTCAGCTTTTTGAGAGTTGGGTGGAGGACATCATCTCTGAAAATAGGGTCCCACAGCTGCACCCCATCAGTGTGAGCAGGACTCTTAGGACTCTTAGAAGAGTTAATGCTCTGAGACCATGGGGGCGCTTAGCCCCCTCTCTTCGTCACTGAGGATGATTTCATTTTTCAGGGATTAGAGAGGGTGGTCCTTGTGGTGGACTGCAGGTATGGAGAGCTGTTGTCATCGTATTAGATAGATAAGAATGATTATATGTATTGTAGAAATGTCTCCTATCATGTTCCCTAATTTTTTATTATGTCCACATCCTGGTCCCCATCTTGGACATCATAACAAACGTGCACTTTTTTGTTTAATTTACACATTGGACCATAGGAAAAATGACACTACAGCTACAGAGGTGACCGTCTGATAGCCCAGCTCGACTATCCATCTCTACTGAAGACCCTTTCAGCTTTTTGAGAGTTGGGTGGAGGACATCATCTCTGAAAATAGGGTCCCACAGCTGCACCCCATCAGTGTGAGCAGGACTCTTAGGACTCTTAGAAGAGTCAATGCTCTGAGACCATTAGGGGCACTTAGCCCCCTCTCTTCGTCACTGAGGATGATTTCATTTTTCAGGGATTAGAGAGGGTGGTCCTTGTGGTGGACTGCAGGTATGGAGAGCTGTTGTCATCGTATTAGATAGATAAGAATGATTATATGTATTGTAGAAATGTCTCCTATCATGTTCCCTAATTTCTTATTATGTCCACATCCTGGTCCCCATCTTGGACATCATAACAAACGTGCACTTTTTTGTTTAATTTACACATTGGACCATAGGAAAAATGACACTACAGCTACATAGGTGACCGTCTGATAGCCCAGCTCGACTATCCATCTCTACTGAAGACCCTTTCAGCTTTTTGAGAGTCGGGTGGAGGACATCATCTCTAAAAATAGGGTCCCACAGCTTCACCCCATCAGTGTGAGCAGGACTCTTAGGACTCTTAGAAGAGTCAATGCTCTGGTACCATGGGGGGCGCTTGGCCCCCTCTCTTCGTCACTGAGGATGATTTCATTTTTCAGGGATTAGAGAGGGTGGTCCTTGTGGTGGACTGCAGGTATGGAGAGCTGTTGTCATCGTATTAGATAGATAAGAATGATTATATGTATTGTAGAAATGTCTCCTATCATGTTCCCTAATTTTTTATTATGTCCACATCCTGGTCCCCATCTTGGACATCATAACAAACGTGCACTTTTTTGTTTAATTTACACATTGGACCATAGGAAAAATGACACTACAGCTACAGAGGTGACCGTCTGATAGCCTAGCTCGACTATCCATCTCTACTGAAGACCCTTTCAGCTTTTTGAGAGTTGGGTGGAGGACATCATCTCTGAAAATAGGGTCCCACAGCTGCACCCCATCAGTGTGAGCAGGACTCTTAGGACTCTTAGAAGAGTTAATGCTCTGAGACCATGGGGGCGCTTAGCCCCCTCTCTTCGTCACTGAGGATGATTTCATTTTTCAGGGATTAGAGAGGGTGGTCCTTGTGGTGGACTGCAGGTATGGAGAGCTGTTGTCATCGTATTAGATAGATAAGAATGATTATATGTATTGTAGAAATGTCTCCTATCATGTTCCCTAATTTTTTATTATGTCCACATCCTGGTCCCCATCTTGGACATCATAACAAACGTGCACTTTTTTGTTTAATTTACACATTGGACCATAGGAAAAATGACACTACAGCTACAGAGGTGACCGTCTGATAGCCCAGCTCGACTATCCATCTCTACTGAAGACCCTTTCAGCTTTTTGAGAGTTGGGTGGAGGACATCATCTCTGAAAATAGGGTCCCACAGCTTCACCCCATCAGTGTGAGCAGGACTCTTAGGACTCTTAGAAGAGTCAATGCTCTGAGACCATTGGGGGCACTTAGCCCCCTCTCTTCGTCACTGAGGATGATTTCATTTTTCAGGGATTAGAGAGGGTGGTCCTTGTGGTGGACTGCAGGTATGGAGAGCTGTTGTCATCGTATTAGATAGATAAGAATGATTATATGTATTGTAGAAATGTCTCCTATCATGTTCCCTAATTTCTTATTATGTCCACATCCTGGTCCCCATCTTGGACATCATAACAAACGTGCACTTTTTTGTTTAATTTACACATTGGACCATAGGAAAAATGACACTACAGCTACAGAGGTGACCGTCTGATAGACCAGCTCGACTATCCATCACTACTGAAGACCCTTTCAGCTTTTTGAGAGTCGGGTGGAGGACATCATCTCTGAAAATAGGGTCCCACAGCTTCACCCCATCAGTGTGAGCAGGACTCTTAGGACTCTTAGAAGAGTCAATGCGCTGGTACCATGGGGGGCGCTTGGCCCCCTCTCTTCGTCACTGAGGATGATTTCATTTTTCAGGGATTAGAGAGGGTGGTCCTTGTGGTGGACTGCAGGTATGGAGAGCTGTTGTCATCGTATTAGGTAGATAAGAATGATTATATGTATTGTAGAAATGTCTCCTATCATGTTCCCTAATTTTTTATTATGTCCACATCCTGGTCCCCATCTTGGACATCATAACAAACGTGCACTTTTTTGTTTAATTTACACATTGGACCATAGGAAAAATGACACTACAGCTACAGAGGTGACCGTCTGATAGCCTAGCTCGACTATCCATCTCTACTGAAGACCCTTTCAGCTTTTTGAGAGTTGGGTGGAGGACATCATCTCTGAAAATAGGGTCCCACAGCTGCACCCCATCAGTGTGAGCAGGACTCTTAGGACTCTTAGAAGAGTTAATGCTCTGAGACCATGGGGGCGCTTAGCCCCCTCTCTTCGTCACTGAGGATGATTTCATTTTTCAGGGATTAGAGAGGGTGGTCCTTGTGGTGGACTGCAGGTATGGAGAGCTGTTGTCATCGTATTAGATAGATAAGAATGATTATATGTATTGTAGAAATGTCTCCTATCATGTTCCCTAATTTTTTATTATGTCCACATCCTGGTCCCCATCTTGGACATCATAACAAACGTGCACTTTTTTGTTTAATTTACACATTGGACCATAGGAAAAATGACACTACAGCTACAGAGGTGACCGTCTGATAGCCCAGCTCGACTATCCATCTCTACTGAAGACCCTTTCAGCTTTTTGAGAGTTGGGTGGAGGACATCATCTCTGAAAATAGGGTCCCACAGCTGCACCCCATCAGTGTGAGCAGGACTCTTAGGACTCTTAGAAGAGTCAATGCTCTGAGACCATTAGGGGCACTTAGCCCCCTCTCTTCGTCACTGAGGATGATTTCATTTTTCAGGGATTAGAGAGGGTGGTCCTTGTGGTGGACTGCAGGTATGGAGAGCTGTTGTCATCGTATTAGATAGATAAGAATGATTATATGTATTGTAGAAATGTCTCCTATCATGTTCCCTAATTTCTTATTATGTCCACATCCTGGTCCCCATCTTGGACATCATAACAAACGTGCACTTTTTTGTTTAATTTACACATTGGACCATAGGAAAAATGACACTACAGCTACATAGGTGACCGTCTGATAGCCCAGCTCGACTATCCATCTCTACTGAAGACCCTTTCAGCTTTTTGAGAGTCGGGTGGAGGACATCATCTCTAAAAATAGGGTCCCACAGCTTCACCCCATCAGTGTGAGCAGGACTCTTAGGACTCTTAGAAGAGTCAATGCTCTGGTACCATGGGGGGCGCTTGGCCCCCTCTCTTCGTCACTGAGGATGATTTCATTTTTCAGGGATTAGAGAGGGTGGTCCTTGTGGTGGACTGCAGGTATGGAGAGCTGTTGTCATCGTATTAGATAGATAAGAATGATTATATGTATTGTAGAAATGTCTCCTATCATGTTCCCTAATTTTTTATTATGTCCACATCCTGGTCCCCATCTTGGACATCATAACAAACGTGCACTTTTTTGTTTAATTTACACATTGGACCATAGGAAAAATGACACTACAGCTACAGAGGTGACCGTCTGATAGCCCAGCTCGACTATCCATCTCTACTGAAGACCCTTTCAGCTTTTTGAGAGTTGGGTGGAGGACATCATCTCTGAAAATAGGGTCCCACAGCTGCACCCCATCAGTGTGAGCAGGACTCTTAGGACTCTTAGAAGAGTTAATGCTCTGAGACCATGGGGGCGCTTAGCCCCCTCTCTTCGTCACTGAGGATGATTTCATTTTTCAGGGATTAGAGAGGGTGGTCCTTGTGGTGGACTGCAGGTATGGAGAGCTGTTGTCATCGTATTAGATAGATAAGAATGATTATATGTATTGTAGAAATGTCTCCTATCATGTTCCCTAATTTTTTATTATGTCCACATCCTGGTCCCCATCTTGGACATCATAACAAACGTGCACTTTTTTGTTTAATTTACACATTGGACCATAGGAAAAATGACACTACAGCTACAGAGGTGACCGTCTGATAGCCCAGCTCGACTATCCATCTCTACTGAAGACCCTTTCAGCTTTTTGAGAGTTGGGTGGAGGACATCATCTCTGAAAATAGGGTCCCACAGCTGCACCCCATCAGTGTGAGCAGGACTCTTAGGACTCTTAGAAGAGTCAATGCTCTGAGACCATTGGGGGCACTTAGCCCCCTCTCTTCGTCACTGAGGATGATTTCATTTTTCAGGGATTAGAGAGGGTGGTCCTTGTGGTGGACTGCAGGTATGGAGAGCTGTTATCGTATTAGATAGATAAGAATGATTATATGTATTGTAGAAATGTCTCCTATCATGTTCCCTAATTTTTTATTATGTCCACATCCTGGTCCCCATCTTGGACATCATAACAAACGTGCACTTTTTTGTTTAATTTACACATTGGACCATAGGAAAAATGACACTACAGCTACAGAGGTGACCGTCTGATAGCCCAGCTCGACAATCCATCTCTACTGAAGACCCTTTCAGCTTTTTGAGAGTTGGGTGGAGGACATCATCTCTGAAAATAGGGTCCCACAGCTGCACCCCATCAGTGTGAGCAGGACTCTTAGGACTCTTAGAAGAGTCAATGCTCTGAGACCATGGGGGGCGCTTAGCCCCCACTCTTCGTCACTGAGGATGATTTCATTTTTCAGGGATTAGAGAGGGTGGTCCTTGTGGTGGACTGCAGGTATGGAGAGCTGTTGTCATCGTATTAAATAGATAAGAATGATTATATGTATTGTAGAAATGTCTCCTATCATGTTCCCTAATTTTTTATTATGTCCACATCCTGGTCCCCATCTTGGACATCATAACAAACGTGCACTTTTTTGTTTAATTTACACATTGGACCATAGGAAAAATGACACTACAGCTACAGAGGTGACCGTCTGATAGCCCAGCTCGACTATCCATCTCTACTGAAGACCCTTTCAGCTTTTTGAGAGTTGGGTAGAGAACATCATCTCTGAAAATAGGGTCCCACAGCTGCACCCCATCAGTGTGAGCAGGACTCTTAGGACTCTTAGAAGAGTCAATGCTCTGAGACCATGGGGGGCGCTTAGCCCCCTCTCTTCGTCACTGAGGATGATTTCACTTTTCAGGTAATAGAGAGGGTGGTCCTTGTGGTGGACTGCAGGTATGGAGAGCTGTTGTCATCGTATTAGATAGATAAGAATGATTATATGTATTGTAGAAATGTCTCCTATCATGTTCCCTATTTTTTTATTATGTCCACATCCTGGTCCCCATCTTGGAAATCATAACAAACGTGCACTTTTTTGTTTAATTTACACATTGGACCATAGGAAAAATGACACTACAGCTACAGAGGTGACCGTCTGATAGCCCAGCTCGACTATCCATCTCTACTGAAGACCCTTTCAGCTTTTTGAGAGTTGGGTGGAGGACATCATCTCTGAAAATAGGGTCCCACAGCTGCACCCCATCAGTGTGAGCAGGAATCTTAGGACTCTTAGAAGAGTCAATGCTCTGAGACCATGGGGGGCGCTTAGCCCCCTCTCTTCGTCACTGAGGATGATTTAATTTTTCAGGGATTAGAGAGAGTGGTCCTTGTGGTGGACTGCAGGTATGGAGAGCTGTTGTGATCGTATTAGATAGATAAGAATGATTATATGTATTGTAGAAATGTCTCCTATCATGTTCCCTAATTTCTTATTATGTCCACATCCTGGTCCCCATCTTGGACATCATAACAAACGTGCACTTTTTTGTTTAATTTACACATTGGACCATAGGAAAAATGACACTACAGCTACAGAGGTGACCGTCTGATAGCCCAGCTCGACTATCCATCTCTACTGAAGACCCTTTCAGCTTTTTGAGAGTTGGGTGGAGGATATCATCTCTGAAAATAGGGTCCCACAGCTGCACCCCATCAGTGTGAGCAGGACTCTTAGGACTCTTAGAAGAGTCAATGCTCTGAGACCATTGGGGGCACTTAGCCCCCTCTCTTCGTCACTGAGGATGATTTCATTTTTCAGGGATTAGAGAGGGTGGTCCTTGTGGTGGACTGCAGGTATGGAGAGCTGTTATCGTATTAGATAGATAAGAATGATTATATGTATTGTAGAAATGTCTCCTATCATGTTCCCTAATTTTTTATTATGTCCACATCCTGGTCCCCATCTTGGACATCATAACAAACGTGCACTTTTTTGTTTCATTTACACATTGGACCATAGGAAAAATGACACTACAGCTACAGAGGTGACCGTCTGATAGCCCAGCTCGACTATCCATCTCTACTGAAGACCCTTTCAGCTTTTTGAGAGTTGGGTGGAGGACATCATCTCTGAAAATAGGGTCCCACAGCTGCACCCCATCAGTGTGAGCAGGACTCTTAGGACTCTTAGAAGAGTTAATGCTCTGAGACCATGGGGGCGCTTAGCCCCCTCTCTTCGTCACTGAGGATGATTTCATTTTTCAGGGATTAGAGAGGGTGGTCCTTGTGGTGGACTGCAGGTATGGAGAGCTGTTGTCATCGTATTAGATAGATAAGAATGATTATATGTATTGTAGAAATGTCTCCTATCATGTTCCCTAATTTTTTATTATGTCCACATCCTGGTCCCCATCTTGGACATCATAACAAACGTGCACTTTTTTGTTTAATTTACACATTGGACCATAGGAAAAATGACACTACAGCTACAGAGGTGACCGTCTGATAGCCCAGCTCGACTATCCATCTCTACTGAAGACCCTTTCAGCTTTTTGAGAGTTGGGTGGAGGACATCATCTCTGAAAATAGGGTCCCACAGCTGCACCCCATCAGTGTGAGCAGGAATCTTAGGACTCTTAGAAGAGTCAATGCTCTGAGACCATGGGGGGCGCTTAGCCCCCTCTCTTCGTCACTGAGGATGATTTCATTTTTCAGGGATTAGAGAGAGTGGTCCTTGTGGTGGACTGCAGGTATGGAGAGCTGTTGTGATCGTATTAGATAGATAAGAATGATTATATGTATTGTAGAAATGTCTCCTATCATGTTCCCTAATTTTTTATTATGTCCACATCCTGGTCCCCATCTTGAACATCATAACAAACGTGCACTTTTTTGTTTAATTTACACATTGGACCATAGGAAAAATGACACTACAGCTACAGAGGTGACCGTCTGATAGCCCAGCTCGACTATCCATCTCTACTGAAGACCCTTTCAGCTTTTTGAGAGTTGGGTGGAGGACATCATCTCTGAAAATAGGGTCCCACAGCTGCACCCCATCAGTGTGAGCAGGACTCTTAGGACTCTTAGAAGAGTCAATGCTCTGAGACCATTGGGGGCACTTAGCCCCCTCTCTTCATCACTGAGGATGATTTCATTTTTCAGGGATTAGAGAGGGTGGTCCTTGTGGTGGACTGCAGATATGGAGAGCTGTTATCATCATATTAGATAGATAAGAATGATTATATGTATTGTAGAAATGTCTCCTATCATGTTCCCTAATTTTTTATTATGTCCACATCCTGGTCCCCATCTTGGACATCATAACAAACGTGCACTTTTTTGTTTAATTTACACATTGGACCATAGGAAAAATGACACTACAGCTACAGAGGTGACCGTCTGATAGCCCAGCTCGACTATCCATCTCTACTGAAGACCCTTTCAGCTTTTTGAGAGTTGGGTGGAGGACATCATCTCTGAAAATAGGGTCCCACAGCTGCAACCCATCAGTGTGAGCAGGACTCTTAGGACTCTTAGAAGAGTTAATGCTCTGAGACCATGGGGGCGCTTAGCCCCCTCTCTTCGTCACTGAGGATGATTTCATTTTTCAGGGATTAGAGAGGGTGGTCCTTGTGGTGGACTGCAGGTATGGAGAGCTGTTGTCATCGTATTAGATAGATAAGAATGATTATATGTATTGTAGAAATGTCTCCTATCATGTTCCCTAATTTTTTATTATGTCCACATCCTGGTCCCCATCTTGGACATCATAACAAACGTGCACTTTTTTGTTTAATTTACACATTGGACCATAGGAAAAATGACACTACAGCTACAGAGGTGACCGTCTGATAGCCCAGCTCGACTATCCATCTCTACTGAAGACCCTTTCAGCTTTTTGAGAGTTGGGTGGAGGACATCATCTCTGAAAATAGGGTCCCACAGCTGCACCCCATCAGTGTGAGCAGGACTCTTAGGACTCTTAGAAGAGTCAATGCTCTGAGACCATGGGGGGCGCTTAGCCCCCACTCTTCGTCACTGAGGATGATTTCATTTTTCAGGGATTAGAGAGGGTGGTCCTTGTGGTGGACTGCAGGTATGGAGAGCTGTTGTCATCGTATTAGATAGATAAGAATGATTATATGTATTGTAGAAATGTCTCCTATCATGTTCCCTATTTTTTTATTATGTCCACATCCTGGTCCCCATCTTGGAAATCATAACAAACGTGCACTTTTTTGTTTAATTTACACATTGGACCATAGGAAAAATGACACTACAGCTACAGAGGTGACCGTCTGATAGCCCAGCTCGACTATCCATCTCTACTGAAGACCCTTTCAGCTTTTTGAGAGTTGGGTGGAGGACATCATCTCTGAAAATAGGGTCCCACAGCTGCACCCCATCAGTGTGAGCAGGAATCTTAGGACTCTTAGAAGAGTCAATGCTCTGAGACCATGGGGGGCGCTTAGCCCCCTCTCTTCGTCACTGAGGATGATTTAATTTTTCAGGGATTAGAGAGAGTGGTCCTTGTGGTGGACTGCAGGTATGGAGAGCTGTTGTGATCGTATTAGATAGATAAGAATGATTATATGTATTGTAGAAATGTCTCCTATCATGTTCCCTAATTTCTTATTATGTCCACATCCTGGTCCCCATCTTGGACATCATAACAAACATGCACTTTTTTGTTTAATTTACACATTGGACCATAGGAAAAATGACACTACAGCTACAGAGGTGACCGTCTGATAGCCCAGCTCGACTATCCATCTCTACTGAAGACCCTTTCAGCTTTTTGAGAGTTGGGTGGAGGACATCATCTCTGAAAATAGGGTCCCACAGCTTCACCCCATCAGTGTGAGCAGGATTCTTAGGACTCTTAGAAGAGTCAATGCTCTGGTACCATGGGGGGCGCTTGGCCCCCTCTCTTCGTCACTGAGGATGATTTCATTTTTCAGGGATTAGAGAGGGTGGTCCTTGTGGTGGACTGCAGGTATGGAGAGCTGTTGTCATCGTATTAGATAGATAAGAATGATTATATGTATTGTAGAAATGTCTCCTATCATGTTCCCTAATTTTTTATTATGTCCACATCCTGGTCCCCATCTTGGACATCATAACAAACGTGCACTTTTTTGTTTAATTTACACATTGGACCATAGGAAAAATGACACTACAGCTACAGAGGTGACCGTCTGATAGCCCAGCTCGACTATCCATCTCTACTGAAGACCCTTTCAGCTTTTTGAGAGTTGGGTGGAGGACATCATCTCTGAAAATAGGGTCCCACAGCTGCACCCCATCAGTGTGAGCAGGACTCTTAGGACTCTTAGAAGAGTTAATGCTCTGAGACCATGGGGGCGCTTAGCCCCCTCTCTTCGTCACTGAGGATGATTTCATTTTTCAGGGATTAGAGAGGGTGGTCCTTGTGGTGGACTGCAGGTATGGAGAGCTGTTGTCATCGTATTAGATAGATAAGAATGATTATATGTATTGTAGAAATGTCTCCTATCATGTTCCCTAATTTTTTATTATGTCCACATCCTGGTCCCCATCTTGGACATCATAACAAACGTGCACTTTTTTGTTTAATTTACACATTGGACCATAGGAAAAATGACACTACAGCTACAGAGGTGACCGTCTGATAGCCCAGCTCGACTATCCATCTCTATTGAAGACCCTTTCAGCTTTTTGAGAGTTGGGTGGAGGACATCATCTCTGAAAATAGGGTCCCACAGCTTCACCCCATCAGTGTGAGCAGGACTCTTAGGACTCTTAGAAGAGTCAATGCTCTGAGACCATTGGGGGCACTTAGCCCCCTCTCTTCGTCACTGAGGATGATTTCATTTTTCAGGGATTAGAGAGGGTGGTCCTTGTGGTGGACTGCAGGTATGGAGAGCTGTTGTCATCGTATTAGATAGATAAGAATGATTATATGTATTGTAGAAATGTCTCCTATCATGTTCCCTAATTTCTTATTATGTCCACATCCTGGTCCCCATCTTGGACATCATAACAAACGTGCACTTTTTTGTTTAATTTACACATTGGACCATAGGAAAAATGACACTACAGCTACAGAGGTGACCGTCTGATAGACCAGCTCGACTATCCATCACTACTGAAGACCCTTTCAGCTTTTTGAGAGTCGGGTGGAGGACATCATCTCTGAAAATAGGGTCCCACAGCTTCACCCCATCAGTGTGAGCAGGACTCTTAGGACTCTTAGAAGAGTCAATGCGCTGGTACCATGGGGGGCGCTTGGCCCCCTCTCTTCGTCACTGAGGATGATTTCATTTTTCAGGGATTAGAGAGGGTGGTCCTTGTGGTGGACTGCAGGTATGGAGAGCTGTTGTCATCGTATTAGATAGATAAGAATGATTATATGTATTGTAGAAATGTCTCCTATCATGTTCCCTAATTTTTTATTATGTCCACATCCTGGTCCCCATCTTGGACATCATAACAAACGTGCACTTTTTTGTTTAATTTACACATTGGACCATAGGAAAAATGACACTACAGCTACAGAGGTGACCGTCTGATAGCCTAGCTCGACTATCCATCTCTACTGAAGACCCTTTCAGCTTTTTGAGAGTTGGGTGGAGGACATCATCTCTGAAAATAGGGTCCCACAGCTGCACCCCATCAGTGTGAGCAGGACTCTTAGGACTCTTAGAAGAGTTAATGCTCTGAGACCATGGGGGCGCTTAGCCCCCTCTCTTCGTCACTGAGGATGATTTCATTTTTCAGGGATTAGAGAGGGTGGTCCTTGTGGTGGACTGCAGGTATGGAGAGCTGTTGTCATCGTATTAGATAGATAAGAATGATTATATGTATTGTAGAAATGTCTCCTATCATGTTCCCTAATTTTTTATTATGTCCACATCCTGGTCCCCATCTTGGACATCATAACAAACGTGCACTTTTTTGTTTAATTTACACATTGGACCATAGGAAAAATGACACTACAGCTACAGAGGTGACCGTCTGATAGCCCAGCTCGACTATCCATCTCTACTGAAGACCCTTTCAGCTTTTTGAGAGTTGGGTGGAGGACATCATCTCTGAAAATAGGGTCCCACAGCTTCACCCCATCAGTGTGAGCAGGACTCTTAGGACTCTTAGAAGAGTCAATGCTCTGAGACCATTGGGGGCACTTAGCCCCCTCTCTTCGTCACTGAGGATGATTTCATTTTTCAGGGATTAGAGAGGGTGGTCCTTGTGGTGGACTGCAGGTATGGAGAGCTGTTGTCATCGTATTAGATAGATAAGAATGATTATATGTATTGTAGAAATGTCTCCTATCATGTTCCCTAATTTCTTATTATGTCCACATCCTGGTCCCCATCTTGGACATCATAACAAACGTGCACTTTTTTGTTTAATTTACACATTGGACCATAGGAAAAATGACACTACAGCTACAGAGGTGACCGTCTGATAGACCAGCTCGACTATCCATCACTACTGAAGACCCTTTCAGCTTTTTGAGAGTCGGGTGGAGGACATCATCTCTGAAAATAGGGTCCCACAGCTTCACCCCATCAGTGTGAGCAGGACTCTTAGGACTCTTAGAAGAGTCAATGCGCTGGTACCATGGGGGGCGCTTGGCCCCCTCTCTTCGTCACTGAGGATGATTTCATTTTTCAGGGATTAGAGAGGGTGGTCCTTGTGGTGGACTGCAGGTATGGAGAGCTGTTGTCATCGTATTAGGTAGATAAGAATGATTATATGTATTGTAGAAATGTCTCCTATCATGTTCCCTAATTTTTTATTATGTCCACATCCTGGTCCCCATCTTGGACATCATAACAAACGTGCACTTTTTTGTTTAATTTACACATTGGACCATAGGAAAAATGACACTACAGCTACAGAGGTGACCGTCTGATAGCCTAGCTCGACTATCCATCTCTACTGAAGACCCTTTCAGCTTTTTGAGAGTTGGGTGGAGGACATCATCTCTGAAAATAGGGTCCCACAGCTGCACCCCATCAGTGTGAGCAGGACTCTTAGGACTCTTAGAAGAGTTAATGCTCTGAGACCATGGGGGCGCTTAGCCCCCTCTCTTCGTCACTGAGGATGATTTCATTTTTCAGGGATTAGAGAGGGTGGTCCTTGTGGTGGACTGCAGGTATGGAGAGCTGTTGTCATCGTATTAGATAGATAAGAATGATTATATGTATTGTAGAAATGTCTCCTATCATGTTCCCTAATTTTTTATTATGTCCACATCCTGGTCCCCATCTTGGACATCATAACAAACGTGCACTTTTTTGTTTAATTTACACATTGGACCATAGGAAAAATGACACTACAGCTACAGAGGTGACCGTCTGATAGCCCAGCTCGACTATCCATCTCTACTGAAGACCCTTTCAGCTTTTTGAGAGTTGGGTGGAGGACATCATCTCTGAAAATAGGGTCCCACAGCTGCACCCCATCAGTGTGAGCAGGACTCTTAGGACTCTTAGAAGAGTCAATGCTCTGAGACCATTAGGGGCACTTAGCCCCCTCTCTTCGTCACTGAGGATGATTTCATTTTTCAGGGATTAGAGAGGGTGGTCCTTGTGGTGGACTGCAGGTATGGAGAGCTGTTGTCATCGTATTAGATAGATAAGAATGATTATATGTATTGTAGAAATGTCTCCTATCATGTTCCCTAATTTCTTATTATGTCCACATCCTGGTCCCCATCTTGGACATCATAACAAACGTGCACTTTTTTGTTTAATTTACACATTGGACCATAGGAAAAATGACACTACAGCTACATAGGTGACCGTCTGATAGCCCAGCTCGACTATCCATCTCTACTGAAGACCCTTTCAGCTTTTTGAGAGTCGGGTGGAGGACATCATCTCTAAAAATAGGGTCCCACAGCTTCACCCCATCAGTGTGAGCAGGACTCTTAGGACTCTTAGAAGAGTCAATGCTCTGGTACCATGGGGGGCGCTTGGCCCCCTCTCTTCGTCACTGAGGATGATTTCATTTTTCAGGGATTAGAGAGGGTGGTCCTTGTGGTGGACTGCAGGTATGGAGAGCTGTTGTCATCGTATTAGATAGATAAGAATGATTATATGTATTGTAGAAATGTCTCCTATCATGTTCCCTAATTTTTTATTATGTCCACATCCTGGTCCCCATCTTGGACATCATAACAAACGTGCACTTTTTTGTTTAATTTACACATTGGACCATAGGAAAAATGACACTACAGCTACAGAGGTGACCGTCTGATAGCCCAGCTCGACTATCCATCTCTACTGAAGACCCTTTCAGCTTTTTGAGAGTTGGGTGGAGGACATCATCTCTGAAAATAGGGTCCCACAGCTGCACCCCATCAGTGTGAGCAGGACTCTTAGGACTCTTAGAAGAGTTAATGCTCTGAGACCATGGGGGCGCTTAGCCCCCTCTCTTCGTCACTGAGGATGATTTCATTTTTCAGGGATTAGAGAGGGTGGTCCTTGTGGTGGACTGCAGGTATGGAGAGCTGTTGTCATCGTATTAGATAGATAAGAATGATTATATGTATTGTAGAAATGTCTCCTATCATGTTCCCTAATTTTTTATTATGTCCACATCCTGGTCCCCATCTTGGACATCATAACAAACGTGCACTTTTTTGTTTAATTTACACATTGGACCATAGGAAAAATGACACTACAGCTACAGAGGTGACCGTCTGATAGCCCAGCTCGACTATCCATCTCTACTGAAGACCCTTTCAGCTTTTTGAGAGTTGGGTGGAGGACATCATCTCTGAAAATAGGGTCCCACAGCTGCACCCCATCAGTGTGAGCAGGACTCTTAGGACTCTTAGAAGAGTCAATGCTCTGAGACCATTGGGGGCACTTAGCCCCCTCTCTTCGTCACTGAGGATGATTTCATTTTTCAGGGATTAGAGAGGGTGGTCCTTGTGGTGGACTGCAGGTATGGAGAGCTGTTATCGTATTAGATAGATAAGAATGATTATATGTATTGTAGAAATGTCTCCTATCATGTTCCCTAATTTTTTATTATGTCCACATCCTGGTCCCCATCTTGGACATCATAACAAACGTGCACTTTTTTGTTTAATTTACACATTGGACCATAGGAAAAATGACACTACAGCTACAGAGGTGACCGTCTGATAGCCCAGCTCGACAATCCATCTCTACTGAAGACCCTTTCAGCTTTTTGAGAGTTGGGTGGAGGACATCATCTCTGAAAATAGGGTCCCACAGCTGCACCCCATCAGTGTGAGCAGGACTCTTAGGACTCTTAGAAGAGTCAATGCTCTGAGACCATGGGGGGCGCTTAGCCCCCACTCTTCGTCACTGAGGATGATTTCATTTTTCAGGGATTAGAGAGGGTGGTCCTTGTGGTGGACTGCAGGTATGGAGAGCTGTTGTCATCGTATTAAATAGATAAGAATGATTATATGTATTGTAGAAATGTCTCCTATCATGTTCCCTAATTTTTTATTATGTCCACATCCTGGTCCCCATCTTGGACATCATAACAAACGTGCACTTTTTTGTTTAATTTACACATTGGACCATAGGAAAAATGACACTACAGCTACAGAGGTGACCGTCTGATAGCCCAGCTCGACTATCCATCTCTACTGAAGACCCTTTCAGCTTTTTGAGAGTTGGGTAGAGAACATCATCTCTGAAAATAGGGTCCCACAGCTGCACCCCATCAGTGTGAGCAGGACTCTTAGGACTCTTAGAAGAGTCAATGCTCTGAGACCATGGGGGGCGCTTAGCCCCCTCTCTTCGTCACTGAGGATGATTTCACTTTTCAGGTAATAGAGAGGGTGGTCCTTGTGGTGGACTGCAGGTATGGAGAGCTGTTGTCATCGTATTAGATAGATAAGAATGATTATATGTATTGTAGAAATGTCTCCTATCATGTTCCCTATTTTTTTATTATGTCCACATCCTGGTCCCCATCTTGGAAATCATAACAAACGTGCACTTTTTTGTTTAATTTACACATTGGACCATAGGAAAAATGACACTACAGCTACAGAGGTGACCGTCTGATAGCCCAGCTCGACTATCCATCTCTACTGAAGACCCTTTCAGCTTTTTGAGAGTTGGGTGGAGGACATCATCTCTGAAAATAGGGTCCCACAGCTGCACCCCATCAGTGTGAGCAGGAATCTTAGGACTCTTAGAAGAGTCAATGCTCTGAGACCATGGGGGGCGCTTAGCCCCCTCTCTTCGTCACTGAGGATGATTTAATTTTTCAGGGATTAGAGAGAGTGGTCCTTGTGGTGGACTGCAGGTATGGAGAGCTGTTGTGATCGTATTAGATAGATAAGAATGATTATATGTATTGTAGAAATGTCTCCTATCATGTTCCCTAATTTCTTATTATGTCCACATCCTGGTCCCCATCTTGGACATCATAACAAACGTGCACTTTTTTGTTTAATTTACACATTGGACCATAGGAAAAATGACACTACAGCTACAGAGGTGACCGTCTGATAGCCCAGCTCGACTATCCATCTCTACTGAAGACCCTTTCAGCTTTTTGAGAGTTGGGTGGAGGACATCATCTCTGAAAATAGGGTCCCACAGCTTCACCCCATCAGTGTGAGCAGGACTCTTAGGACTCTTAGAAGAGTCAATGCTCTGGTACCATGGGGGGCGCTTGGCCCCCTCTCTTCGTCACTGAGGATGATTTCATTTTTCAGGGATTAGAGAGGGTGGTCCTTGTGGTGGACTGCAGGTATGGAGAGCTGTTGTCATCGTATTAGATAGATAAGAATGATTATATGTATTGTAGAAATGTCTCCTATCATGTTCCCTAATTTTTTATTATGTCCACATCCTGGTCCCCATCTTGGACATCATAACAAACGTGCACTTTTTTGTTTAATTTACACATTGGACCATAGGAAAAATGACACTACAGCTACAGAGGTGACCGTCTGATAGCCCAGCTCGACTATCCATCTCTACTGAAGACCCTTTCAGCTTTTTGAGAGTTGGGTGGAGGACATCATCTCTGAAAATAGGGTCCCACAGCTGCACCCCATCAGTGTGAGCAGGACTCTTAGGACTCTTAGAAGAGTTAATGCTCTGAGACCATGGGGGCGCTTAGCCCCCTCTCTTCGTCACTGAGGATGATTTCATTTTTCAGGGATTAGAGAGGGTGGTCCTTGTGGTGGACTGCAGGTATGGAGAGCTGTTGTCATCGTATTAGATAGATAAGAATGATTATATGTATTGTAGAAATGTCTCCTATCATGTTCCCTAATTTTTTATTATGTCCACATCCTGGTCCCCATCTTGGACATCATAACAAACGTGCACTTTTTTGTTTAATTTACACATTGGACCATAGGAAAAATGACACTACAGCTACAGAGGTGACCGTCTGATAGCCCAGCTCGACTATCCATCTCTACTGAAGACCCTTTCAGCTTTTTGAGAGTTGGGTGGAGGACATCATCTCTGAAAATAGGGTCCCACAGCTTCACCCCATCAGTGTGAGCAGGACTCTTAGGACTCTTAGAAGAGTCAATGCTCTGAGACCATTGGGGGCACTTAGCCCCCTCTCTTCGTCACTGAGGATGATTTCATTTTTCAGGGATTAGAGAGGGTGGTCCTTGTGGTGGACTGCAGGTATGGAGAGCTGTTGTCATCATATTAGATAGATAAGAATGATTATATGTATTGTAGAAATGTCTCCTATCATGTTCCCTAATTTTTTATTATGTCCACATCCTGGTCCCCATCTTGGACATCATAACAAACGTGCACTTTTTTGTTTAATTTACACATTGGACCATAGGAAAAATGACACTACAGCTACAGAGGTGACCGTCTGATAGCCCAGCTCGACTATCCATCTCTACTGAAGACCCTTTCAGCTTTTTGAGAGTTGGGTGGAGGACATCATCTCTGAAAATAGGGTCCCACAGCTGCACCCCATCAGTGTGAGCAGGACTCTTAGGACTCTTAGAAGAGTTAATGCTCTGAGACCATGGGGGCGCTTAGCCCCCTCTCTTCGTCACTGAGGATGATTTCATTTTTCAGGGATTAGAGAGGGTGGTCCTTGTGGTGGACTGCAGGTATGGAGAGCTGTTGTCATCGTATTAGATAGATAAGAATGATTATATGTATTGTAGAAATGTCTCCTATCATGTTCCCTAATTTTTTATTATGTCCACATCCTGGTCCCCATCTTGGACATCATAACAAACGTGCACTTTTTTGTTTAATTTACACATTGGACCATAGGAAAAATGACACTACAGCTACAGAGGTGACCGTCTGATAGCCCAGCTCGACTATCCATCTCTACTGAAGACCCTTTCAGCTTTTTGAGAGTTGGGTGGAGGATATCATCTCTGAAAATAGGGTCCCACAGCTGCACCCCATCAGTGTGAGCAGGACTCTTAGGACTCTTAGAAGAGTCAATGCTCTGAGACCATTGGGGGCACTTAGCCCCCTCTCTTCGTCACTGAGGATGATTTCATTTTTCAGGGATTAGAGAGGGTGGTCCTTGTGGTGGACTGCAGGTATGGAGAGCTGTTATCGTATTAGATAGATAAGAATGATTATATGTATTGTAGAAATGTCTCCTATCATGTTCCCTAATTTTTTATTATGTCCACATCCTGGTCCCCATCTTGGACATCATAACAAACGTGCACTTTTTTGTTTCATTTACACATTGGACCATAGGAAAAATGACACTACAGCTACAGAGGTGACCGTCTGATAGCCCAGCTCGACTATCCATCTCTACTGAAGACCCTTTCAGCTTTTTGAGAGTTGGGTGGAGGACATCATCTCTGAAAATAGGGTCCCACAGCTGCACCCCATCAGTGTGAGCAGGACTCTTAGGACTCTTAGAAGAGTTAATGCTCTGAGACCATGGGGGCGCTTAGCCCCCTCTCTTCGTCACTGAGGATGATTTCATTTTTCAGGGATTAGAGAGGGTGGTCCTTGTGGTGGACTGCAGGTATGGAGAGCTGTTGTCATCGTATTAGATAGATAAGAATGATTATATGTATTGTAGAAATGTCTCCTATCATGTTCCCTAATTTTTTATTATGTCCACATCCTGGTCCCCATCTTGGACATCATAACAAACGTGCACTTTTTTGTTTAATTTACACATTGGACCATAGGAAAAATGACACTACAGCTACAGAGGTGACCGTCTGATAGCCCAGCTCGACTATCCATCTCTACTGAAGACCCTTTCAGCTTTTTGAGAGTTGGGTGGAGGATATCATCTCTGAAAATAGGGTCCCACAGCTGCACCCCATCAGTGTGAGCAGGACTCTTAGGACTCTTAGAAGAGTCAATGCTCTGAGACCATTGGGGGCACTTAGCCCCCTCTCTTCGTCACTGAGGATGATTTCATTTTTCAGGGATTAGAGAGGGTGGTCCTTGTGGTGGACTGCAGGTATGGAGAGCTGTTATCGTATTAGATAGATAAGAATGATTATATGTATTGTAGAAATGTCTCCTATCATGTTCCCTAATTTTTTATTATGTCCACATCCTGGTCCCCATCTTGGACATCATAACAAACGTGCACTTTTTTGTTTAATTTACACATTGGACCATAGGAAAAATGACACTACAGCTACAGAGGTGACCGTCTGATAGCCCAGCTCGACAATCCATCTCTACTGAAGACCCTTTCAGCTTTTTGAGAGTTGGGTGGAGGACATCATCTCTGAAAATAGGGTCCCACAGCTGCACCCCATCAGTGTGAGCAGGACTCTTAGGACTCTTAGAAGAGTCAATGCTCTGAGACCATGGGGGGCGTTTAGCCCCCTCTCTTCGTCACTAAGGATGATTTCATTTTTCAGGGATTAGAGAGGGTGGTCCTTGTGGTGGACTGCAGGTATGGAGAGCTGTTGTCATCGTATTAAATAGATAAGAATGATTATATGTATTGTAGAAATGTCTCCTATCATGTTCCCTAATTTTTTATTATGTCCACATCCTGGTCCCCATCTTGGACATCATAACAAACGTGCACTTTTTTGTTTAATTTACACATTGGACCATAGGAAAAATGACACTACAGCTACAGAGGTGACCGTCTGATAGCCCAGCTCGACTATCCATCTCTACTGAAGACCCTTTCAGCTTTTTGAGAGTTGGGTGGAGGACATCATCTCTGAAAATAGGGTCCCACAGCTGCACCCCATCAGTGTGAGCAGGACTCTTAGGACTCTTAGAAGAGTTAATGCTCTGAGACCATGGGGGCGCTTAGCCCCCTCTCTTCGTCACTGAGGATGATTTCATTTTTCAGGGATTAGAGAGGGTGGTCCTTGTGGTGGACTGCAGGTATGGAGAGCTGTTATCGTATTAGATAGATAAGAATGATTATATGTATTGTAGAAATGTCTCCTATCATGTTCCCTAATTTTTTATTATGTCCACATCCTGGTCCCCATCTTGGACATCATAACAAACGTGCACTTTTTTGTTTAATTTACACATTGGACCATAGGAAAAATGACACTACAGCTACAGAGGTGACCGTCTGATAGCCCAGCTCGACAATCCATCTCTACTGAAGACCCTTTCAGCTTTTTGAGAGTTGGGTGGAGGACATCATCTCTGAAAATAGGGTCCCACAGCTGCACCCCATCAGTGTGAGCAGGACTCTTAGGACTCTTAGAAGAGTTAATGCTCTGAGACCATGGGGGCGCTTAGCCCCCTCTCTTCGTCACTGAGGATGATTTCATTTTTCAGGGATTAGAGAGGGTGGTCCTTGTGGTGGACTGCAGGTATGGAGAGCTGTTATCGTATTAGATAGATAAGAATGATTATATGTATTGTAGAAATGTCTCCTATCATGTTCCCTAATTTTTTATTATGTCCACATCCTGGTCCCCATCTTGGACATCATAACAAACGTGCACTTTTTTGTTTAATTTACACATTGGACCATAGGAAAAATGACACTACAGCTACAGAGGTGACCGTCTGATAGCCCAGCTCGACAATCCATCTCTACTGAAGACCCTTTCAGCTTTTTGAGAGTTGGGTGGAGGACATCATCTCTGAAAATAGGGTCCCACAGCTGCACCCCATCAGTGTGAGCAGGACTCTTAGGACTCTTAGAAGAGTCAATGCTCTGAGACCATGGGGGGCGTTTAGCCCCCTCTCTTCGTCACTAAGGATGATTTCATTTTTCAGGGATTAGAGAGGGTGGTCCTTGTGGTGGACTGCAGGTATGGAGAGCTGTTGTCATCGTATTAAATAGATAAGAATGATTATATGTATTGTAGAAATGTCTCCTATCATGTTCCCTAATTTTTTATTATGTCCACATCCTGGTCCCCATCTTGGACATCATAACAAACGTGCACTTTTTTGTTTAATTTACACATTGGACCATAGGAAAAATGACACTACAGGTACAGAGGTGACCGTCTGATAGCCCAGCTCGACTATCCATCTCTACTGAAGACCCTTTCAGCTTTTTGAGAGTTTGGTGGAGAACATCATCTCTGAAAATAGGGTCCCACAGCTGCACCCCATCAGTGTGAGCAGGACTCTTAGGACTCTTAGAAGAGTCAATGCTCTGAGACCATGGGGGGCGCTTAGCCCCCTCTCTTCGTCACTGAGGATGATTTCACTTTTCAGGGAATAGAGAGGGTGGTCCTTGTGGTGGACTGCAGGTATGGAGAGCTGTTGTCATCGTATTAGATAGATAAGAATGATTATATGTATTGTAGAAATGTCTCCTATCATGTTCCCTATTTTTTTATTATGTCCACATCCTGGTCCCCATCTTGGAAATCATAACAAACGTGCACTTTTTTGTTTAATTTACACATTGGACCATAGGAAAAATGACACTACAGCTACAGAGGTGACCGTCTGATAGCCCAGCTCGACTATCCATCTCTACTGAAGACCCTTTCAGCTTTTTGAGAGTTGGGTGGAGGACATCATCTCTGAAAATAGGGTCCCACAGCTGCACCCCATCAGTGTGAGCAGGACTCTTAGGACTCTTAGAAGAGTCAATGTTTTGAGACCATGGGGTGCGCTTAGCCCCCTCTCTTCGTCACTGAGGATGATTTCATTTTTCAGGGATTAGAGAGGGTGGTCCTTGTGGTGGACTGCAGGTATGGAGAGCTGTTGTCATCATATTAAATAGATAAGAATGATTATATGTATTGTAGAAATGTCTCCTATCATGTTCCCTAATTTTTTATTATGTCCACATCCTGGTCCCCATCTTGGACATCATAACAAACGTGCACTTTTTTGTTTAATTTACACATTGGACCATAGGAAAAATGACACTACAGGTACAGAAGTGACCGTCTGATAGCCCAGCTCGACTATCCATCTCTACTGAAGACCCTTTCAGCTTTTTGAGAGTTTGGTGGAGAACATCATCTCTGAAAATAGGGTCCCACAGCTGCACCCCATCAGTGTGAGCAGGACTCTTAGGACTCTTAGAAGAGTCAATGCTCTGAGACCATGGGGGGCGCTTAGCCCCCTCTCTTCGTCACTGAGGATGATTTCACTTTTTAGGGAATAGAGAGGGTGGTCCTTGTGGTGGACTGCAGGTATGGAGAGCTGTTGTCATCGTATTAGATAGATAAGAATGATTATATGTATTGTAGAAATGTCTCCTATCATGTTCCCTATTTTTTTATTATGTCCACATCCTGGTCCCCATCTTGGAAATCATAACAAACGTGCACTTTTTTGTTTAATTTACACATTGGACCATAGGAAAAATGACACTACAGCTACAGAGGTGACCGTCTGATAGCCCAGCTCGACTATCCATCTCTACTGAAGACCCTTTCAGCTTTTTGAGAGTTGGGTGGAGGACATCATCTCTGAAAATAGGGTCCCACAGCTGCACCCCATCAGTGTGAGCAGGACTCTTAGGACTCTTAGAAGAGTCAATGTTTTGAGACCATGGGGTGCGCTTAGCCCCCTCTCTTCGTCACTGAGGATGATTTCATTTTTCAGGGATTAGAGAGGGTGGTCCTTGTGGTGGACTGCAGGTATGGAGAGCTGTTGTCATCGTATTAGATAGATAAGAATAATTATATGTATTGTAGAAATGTCTCCTATCATGTTCCCTATTTTTTTATTATGTCCACATCCTGGTCCCCATCTTGGAAATCATAACAAACGTGCACTTTTTTGTTTAATTTACACATTGGACCATAGGAAAAATGACACTACAGCTACAGAGGTGACCGTCTGATAGCCCAGCTCGACTATCCATCTCTACTGAAGACCCTTTCAGCTTTTTGAGAGTTGGGTGGAGGACATCATCTCTTAAAATAGGGTCCCACAGCTGCACCCCATCAGTGTAAGCAGGACTCTTAGGACTCTTAGAAGAGTCAATGCTCTAAAACCATGGGGGACGCCAAACAAAACTTTTAGTGGATTTCTACTTATTTTATTAAATATTATCCCCACCAAACAGGACAAGCTTGCATCTGTTATAGTTTTGGAAAAAAATGTGATCATTTCATTTATGCGCGAAATGCCTTAAAAATGGCTTTAAAAAGGGTTTGGAGCACGGAGACGATTATCTCGGGATTGCAAGATAACCAAACAAAACTTTTAGTGGATTTCTACTTATTTTTTTTAAATATCATCTCCACCAAACAGGACAAGCTTGCATCTGTTATAGTTTTGGAGAAAAATGTGATCATTTCATTTATGCGCGAAATGCCTTAAAATGGCTTTAAAATGGTTTTGAAGCATGGAGACGATTATCTCGGGATTGCAAGATAACCAAACACAACTTTTAGTGGATTTCTAATTATTTTATTAAATATCATCCCCTCCAAACAGGACAAGCTTGCATGTGTTATAGTTTTGGAGAAAAATGTGATCATTTCATTTATGCGCGAAATGCCTTTGAAATGGCTTTAAAATGGATTTGGAGCATGGAGACGATTATCTCAGGATTGCAATATAAACAAACGAAACTTTTAGTAGGTTTCTACTTATTTTATTAAATATTATCTCCACCAAACAGGACAAGCTTGCATCTGTTAAAGTTTTGGAGAAAAATGTGATCATTTCATTTATGCGCGAAATGCCTTAAAAATGGCTTTAAAATGGTTTTGAAGCATGGAGACGATTATCTCGGGATTGCAAGATAACCAAACAAAACTTTTAGTGGATTTCTAATTATTTTATTAAATATCATCCCCTCCAAACAGGACAAGCTTGCATCTGTTATAGTTTTGGAGAAAAATGTGATCATTTCATTTATGCGCACAATGCCTTTGAAATGGCTTTAAAATAGATTTGGAGCATGGAGACGATTATCTCGGGATTGCAAGATAACCAAACAAAACTTTTAGTGGATTTCTACTTATTTTACCAAATATCATCTCCACCAAACAGGACAAGCTTGCATGTGTTATAGTTTTGGAGAAAAATGTGATCATTTCATTTATGCGCAAAATGCCTTTGAAATGGCTTTAAAATGGATTTGGAGCAAGGAGACGAATATCTCAGGATGGCAATATAAACAAACGAAACTTTTAGTAGATTTCTACTTATTTTATTAAATATTATCTCCACCAAACAGGACAAGCTTGCATCTGTTATAGTTTTGGAGAAAAATGTGATCATTTCATTTATGCGCGAAATGCCTTAAAAATGGCTTTAAAATGGATTTGGAGCATGGAGACGATTATCTTGGGATTGCAAGATAACCAAACAAAACTTTTAGTGGATTTCTACTTATTTTATTAAATATTATCCCCATCAAACAGGACAAGCTTGCATCTGTTATAGTTTTGGAGAAAAATGTGATCATTTCATTTATGCACGAAATGCCTTAAAAATGGCTTTAAAAAGGGTTTGGAGCATGGAGACGATTATCTCGGGATTGCAAGATAACCAAACAAAACTTTTAGTGGATTTCTACTTATTTTATGAAATATCATCTCCACCAAACAGGACAAGCTTGCATCTGTTATAGTTTTGGAGAAAAATGTGATCATTTCATTTATGCGCGAAATGCCTTTGAAATGGCTTTAAAATGGATTTGGAGCATGGAGACGATTATCTCAGGATTGCAATATAAACAAACGAAACTTTTAGTAGGTTTCTACTTATTTTATTAAATATTATCTCCACCAAACAGGACAAGCTTGCATCTGTTATAGTTTTGGAGAAAAATGTGATCATTTCATGTATGCGCGAAATGCCTTAAAAATGGCTTTAAAATAGTTTTGAAGCATGGAGACGATTATCTCGGGATTGCAAGATAACCAAACAAAACTTTTAGTGGATTTCTACATATTTTATTAAATATCATCTCTACCAAACAGGACAAGCTTGCATCTGTTTTAGTTTTGAAGAAAAATGTGATCATTTCATTTATGCGTGAAATGCCTTCAAAATGGCTTTTAAATGGATTTGAAGCATGGAGACGATTATCTCGGGATTGCAAGATAACCAAACAAAACTTTTAGTGGATTTCTACTTATTTTATTAAATATTATCCCCTCCAAACAGGACGAGCTTCCATCTGTTATAGTTTTGGAGAAAAATGTGATCATTTAATTTATGCGCGAAATGCCTTAAAAATGGCTTTAAAATGGATTTGGAGCATGGAGACGATTATCTCGGGATTGCAAGATAACCAAACAAAACTTTTAGTGGATTTCTACTTATTTTATTAAATATTATCCCCACCAAACAGGACAAGCTTGCATCTGTTATAGTTTTGGAGAAAAATGTGATCATTTCATTTATGCGCACAATGCCTTTGAAATGGCTTTAAAATAGATTTGGAGCATGGAGACGATTATCTCGGGATTGCAAGATAACCAAACAAAACTTTTAGTGGATTTCTACTTATTTTACCAAATATCATCTCCACCAAACAGGACAAGCTTGCATGTGTTATAGTTTTGGAGAAAAATGTGATCATTTCATTTATGCGCAAAATGCCTTTGAAATGGCTTTAAAATGGATTTGGAGCATGGAGACGATTATCTCAGGATGGCAATATAAACAAACAAAACTTTTAGTAGATTTCTACTTATTTTATTAAATATTATCTCCACCAAACAGGACAAGCTTGCATCTGTTATAGTTTTGGAGAAAAATGTGATCATTTCATTTATGCGCGAAATGCCTTAAAAATGGCTTTAAAATGGATTTGGAGCATGGAGACGATTATCTTGGGATTGCAAGATAACCAAACAAAACTTTTAGTGGATTTCTACTTATTTTATTAAATATCATCTCCACCAAACAGGACAAGCTTGCATGTGTTATAGTTTTGGAGAAAAATGTGATCATTTCATTTATGCGTGAAATGCCTTTGAAATGGCTTTAAAATGGATTTGGAGCATGGAGACGATTATCTCAGGATTGCAATATAAACAAACAAAACTTTTAGTAGGTTTCTACTTATTTTATTAAATATTATCTCCACCAAACAGGACAAGCTTGCATCTGTTATAGTTTTGGAGAAAAATGTGATCATTTCATTTATGCGCGAAATGCCCTTAGGACTCTTAGAAGAGTTAATGCTCTGAGACCATGG
Organism: Anomaloglossus baeobatrachus; assembly: GCF_048569485.1. NCBI lineage: Eukaryota > Metazoa > Chordata > Amphibia > Anura > Aromobatidae > Anomaloglossus > Anomaloglossus baeobatrachus. The sequence continues at coordinate 133,722 of NW_027442048.1, read as the reverse complement.
GGGCGCTTAGCCCCCTCTCTTCGTCACTGAGGATGATTTCATTTTTCAGGGATTAGAGAGGGTGGTCCTTGTGGTGGACTGCAGGTATGGAGAGCTGTTGTCATCGTATTAGATAGATAAGAATGATTATATGTATTGTAGAAATGTCTCCTATCATGTTCCCTAATTTTTTATTATGTCCACATCCTGGTCCCCATCTTGGACATCATAACAAACGTGCACTTTTTTGTTTAATTTACACATTGGACCATAGGAAAAATGACACTACAGCTACAGAGGTGACCGTCTGATAGCCCAGCTCGACTATCCATCTCTACTGAAGACATTTCTACAATACATATAATCATTCTTATCTATCTAATACGATCACAACAGCTCTCCATACCTGCAGTCCACCACAAGGACCACTCTCTCTAATCCCTGAAAAATGAAATCATCCTCAGTGACGAAGAGAGGGGGCTAAGCGCCCCCCATGGTCTCAGAGCATTGACTCTTCTAAGAGTCCTAAGATTCCTGCTCACTCTGATGGGGTGCAGCTGTGGGACCCTATTTTCAGAGATGATGTCCTCCACCCAACTCTCAGAAAGCTGAAAGGGTCTTCAGTAGAGATGGATAGTCGAGCTGGGCTATCAGACGGTCACCTCTGTAGCTGTAGTGTCATTTTTCCTATGGTCCAATTTGTAAATTAAACAAAAAAGTGCACGTTTGTTATGATTTCCAAGATGGGGACCAGGATGTGGACATAATAAAAAAATAGGGAACATGATAGGAGACATTTCTACAATACATATAATCATTCTTATCTATCTAATACGATGACAACAGCTCTCCATACCTGCAGTCCACCACAAGGACCACCCTCTCTATTCCCTAAAAAGTGAAATCATCCTCAGTGACGAGGAGAGGGGGCTAAGCGCCCCCCATGGTCTCAGAGCATTGACTCTTCTAAGAGTCCTAAGAGTCCTGCTCACACTGATGGGGTGCAGCTGTGGGACCCTATTTTCAGAGATGATGTTCTCCACCCAACTCTCAAAAAGCTGAAAGGGTCTTCAGTAGAGATGGATAGTCGAGCTGGGCTATCAGACGGTCACCTCTGTAGCTGTAGTGTCATTTTTCCTATGGTCCAATGTGTAAATTAAACAAAAAAGTGCACGTTTGTTATGATGTCCAAGATGGGGACCAGGATGTGGACATAATAAAAAATTAGGGAACATGATAGGAGACATTTCTACAATACATATAATCATTCTTATCTATTTAATACGATGACAACAGCTCTCCATACCTGCAGTCCACTACAAGGTCCACCCTCTCTAATCCCTGAAAAATGAAATCATCCTCAGTGACGAAGAGAGGGGGCTAAGCGCCCCCCATGGTCTCAGAGCATTGACTCTTCTAAGAGTCCTAAGAGTCCTGCTCACACTGATGGGGTGCAGCTGTGGGACCCTATTTTCAGAGATGATGTCCTCCACCCAACTCTCAAAAAGCTGAAAGGGTCTAAGAGTCCTAAGAGTCCTGCTCACACTGATGGGGTGCAGCTGTGGGACCCTATTTTCAGAGATGATGTCCTCCACCCAACTCTCAAAAAGCTGAAAGGGTCTTCAGTAGAGATGGATAGTCGAGCTGGGCTATCAGACGGTCACCTCTGTAGCTGTAGTTTCATTTTCCCTATGGTCCAATGTGTAAATTAAACAAAAAAGTGCACGTTTGTTATGATGTCCAAGATGGGGACCAGGATGTGGACATAATAAAAAATTAGGGAACATGATAGGAGACATTTCTACAATACATATAATCATTCTTATCTATCTAATACGATGACAACAGCTCTCCATACCTGCAGTCCACCACAAGGACCACCCTCTCTAATCCCTGAAAAATGAAATCATCCTCAGTGATGAAGAGAGGGGGCTAAGTGCCCCCAATGGTCTCAGAGCATTGACTCTTCTAAGAGTCCTAAGAGTCCTGCTCACACTGATGGGGTGCAGCTGTGGGACCCTATTTTCAGAGATGATGTCCTCCACCCAACTCTCAAAAAGCTGAAAGGGTCTTCAGTAGAGATGGATAGTCGAGCTGGGCTATCAGACGGTCACCTCTGTAGCTGTAGTGTCATTTTTCCTATGGTCCAATGTGTAAATTAAACAAAAAAGTGCACGTTTGTTATGATGTCCAAGATGGGGACCAGGATGTGGACATAATAAAAAATTAGGGAACATGATAGGAGACATTTCTACAATACATATAATCATTCTTATCTATCTAATACGATGACAACAGCTCTCCATACCTGCAGTCCACCACAAGGACCACCCTCTCTAATCCCTGAAAAATGAAATCATCCTCAGGGACGAAGAGAGGGGGCTAAGCGCCCCCCATAGTTTTAGAGCATTGACTCTTCTAAGAGTCCTAAGAGTCCTGCTCACACTGATGGGGTGCAGCTGTGGGACCCTATTTTCAGAGATGATGTCCTCCACCCAACTCTCAAAAAGCTGAAAGGGTCTTCAGTAGAGATGGATAGTCGAGCTGGGCTATCAGACGGTCACCTCTGTAGCTGTAGTGTCATTTTTCCTATGGTCCAATGTGTAAATTAAACAAAAAAGTGCACGTTTGTTATGATGTCCAAGATGGGGACCAGGATGTGGACATAATAAAAAATTAGGGAACATGATAGGAGACATTTCTACAATACATATAATCATTCTTATCTATCTAATACGATGACAACAGCTCTCCATACCTGCAGTCCACCACAAGGACCACCCTCTCTAATCCCTGAAAAATGAAATCATCCTCAGGGACGAAGAGAGGGGGCTAAGCGCCCCCCATGGTTTTAGAGCATTGACTCTTCTAAGAGTCCTAAGAGTCCTGCTTACACTGATGGGGTGCAGCTGTGGGACCCTATTTTAAGAGATGATGTCCTCCACCCAACTCTCAAAAAGCTGAAAGGGTCTTCAGTAGAGATGGATAGTCGAGCTGGGCTATCAGACGGTCACCTCTGTAGCTGTAGTGTCATTTTTCCTATGGTCCAATGTGTAAATTAAACAAAAAAGTGCACGTTTGTTATGATTTCCAAGATGGGGACCAGGATGTGGACATAATAAAAAAATAGGGAACATGATAGGAGACATTTCTACAATACATATAATCATTCTTATCTATCTAATACGATGACAACAGCTCTCCATAACTGCAGTCCACCACAAGGACCACCCTCACTATTCCCTGAAAAGTGAAATCATCCTCAGTGACGAAGAGAGGGGGCTAAGCGCCCCCCATGGTCTCAAAACATTGACTCTTCTAAGAGTCCTAAGAGTCCTGCTCACACTGATGGGGTGCAGCTGTGGGACCCTATTTTCAGAGATGATGTTCTCCACCCAACTCTCAAAAAGCTGAAAGGGTCTTCAGTAGAGATGGATAGTCGAGCTGGGCTATCAGACGGTCACCTCTGTAGCTGTAGTGTCATTTTTCCTATGGTCCAATGTGTAAATTAAACAAAAAAGTGCACGTTTGTTATGATGTCCAAGATGGGGACCAGGATGTGGACATAATAAAAAATTAGGGAACATGATAGGAGACATTTCTACAATAATAATAATAATAATAATAATAATCTTTATTTCTATAGCGCCAACATATTCCGTAGCGCTTTACAATTCAGGAGGATCATATACAAACAAGTAACAGTTATAGAAATACAATATTTAGAGGGGAAAAAAAAATAGTGTATACAAAATACAGTGTATACAAAATACAAAAAAATACAACCCTGCTCGTGAGAGCTTACAATCTACAATGAGATGGGGGGAGAGGCAAGGTTCAAGTGCTTATTTACAATGACAATCCAACCATCTCACGGAAATGGGGCTGGATAATGGTTTCCTGGACCAGTGGGCCCGAGAGCCTTGAGATGCCTTTGGGTGCCATGGAGTTTGATGTGGAGCTATGTTGTGAGAGGTTGTAGAGGGACTATGTGAATCGAATCTGATTAGGGAGTGTGATAGGCCGCCCTAAAAAGGTGCGTCTTTAGGGTGCGTCTGAAGCTGAGTAAGTTGTGATTTGTCCTAACTTCTTGGGGTAGAGCGTTCCAGAGGGTTGGTGCAGCTCGGAAGAAGTCTTGGATCCGGGAGTGGGAGGTTCGAATTAGTGTGGATGTTAGTCGAAAGTCGCTTGCAGAGCGTAGAGAACGGGTGGACTGATAGACAGAGAGGAGGGTGGAGATGTAGGGGGGTGCTGCACTGTGGAGAGCTTTGTGGGCGAGAACAAGCAGTTTGAATTGGATCCTATGATATATGGGCAGCCAGTGCAATGACTGGCACAGAGCAGAGGCATCCGAGTAGCGGTTAGCCAGATAGGTGACCCTGGCTGCTGCATTAAGGATTGACTGTAGAGGAGAGAGTCTAGTTAGGGGGAGACCAATTAATAGAGAGTTACAGTAGTCCAAGCGAGAGTGGATCAGGGCCACGGTGAGGGTTTTTGTCGTCTCCATTGTGAGAAAGGGGCGGATTCTAGAGATGTTCTTGAGGTGCAAGCGGCAGGTGCGGGCAAGAGATTGTATGTGGGAGGTGAAGGAGAGATCAGTGTCAAGTATAACCCCCAGGCAGCGGGCTTGCGGCCTAGGACTTATCGTTGTGCCACACACAGAGAGGGAGATGTCAGGTTGAGGAAAGTTGGAAGATTGAGGGAAAAGAAGAAGTTCAGTTTTGGAAAGGTTAAGTTTCAGATAGAGAGCAGACATGACATTGCAAACTGCAGTCAGGCAGTCACTGGTGTTCTGTAGTACAGCGGGGGTGAGCTCAGGGGAGGAGGTGTATAGCTGTGTGTCATCAGCATAAAGATGGTACTGAAAGCCAAATCTGCTGATGGTCTGACCAATTGGGGCAGTGTAGAGGCAGAAAAGAAGAGGGCCAAGGACTGAACCTTGAGGGACCCCAACAGTGAGAGGAAGAGGAGAAGATGTGGAGCCAGCAAATGATACACTGAATGAGCGGCCAGAAAGATAGGAAGAGAACCAGGAGAGCACAGTGTCCTTTAGGCCGATAGAGTGGAGCATAGAGAGAAGGAGATGGTGGTCAACAGTGTCAAAGGCAGCAGAAAGGTCAAGAAGAATAAGCAGAGAGTGGTCACCATTACGTTTTGCTGTCAATAGGTCATTGGTCACTTTGACAAGGGCAGTTTCTGTTGAGTGTAAAGGGCGGAAGCCAGACTGTAAAGGATCTAGAAGAGAGTGAGTGGAGAGGTAGCGGGTGAGGCGAGAGTAGACCAGGCGCTCCAAGAGTTTAGAGATGAAGGAGAGATTGGAGACTGGTCTGTAGTTGATTGTGCAGGACGGATCGAGAGAAGGTTTTTTAATAATGGAGTAATGATAGAGTGTTTGAGGGAGGAGGGGAAGATACCCGAAGAGAGAGAGAGATTGAAGATTTTAGTTAGGTGAGTGGTGACAACCGGAGAGAGGGACTGGAGTAGAGGTGTGGGGAAGGGATCAGTAGGGCAAGTTGTAGGACGAGAGGAGGAGAGGAGCCTGGAGACTTCCTCCTCTGTGACTGGGTCAAATGTGGAAAGTGAGCTGGATGGGATATGGGGAGGGATGGGATTCACAGGGCTTGGTGGCTGGGAGCTGATCTCTTGGCGGATGTTTTTAATTTTCTCTGTGAAATACGAGGCCAGGTCATCAGCATGAAGGTCTGTGATAGGGGTCTGTGCTTTGGGACTGAGGAGGGAGTGAAAGGTGTCAAAGAGCTTTTTTGGATTGTTGGCTAGTGAGGAGATAAGGGTGGTGAAGTAGGTCTGTTTGGCGAGGTGAAGGGAATAGTTATAGGTCCTTAACATGAACTTGTAGTGGATGAAGTTTTCTGGTGTGCGGGTTTTCCTCCATAGGCGTTCGGCGCTCCTGGAGCATCGCTGGAGAAATCGAGTTTGTGATGTGAGCCAGGGCTGTTTTACTCTGTGTTTGGTCTTTCTGAGGGTGAGGGGCGCTACTTGGTCTAGCGTAGTCCTGAGTGTGTCATTGTAGTGCTTTACAGCCAGATCAGGACAGGAAAGTGAGGATATAGGGGACAGTGATGCGTGTAAAGAGTCTGAAAGTGTCTGAGAATCGATGGCCTGTAGGTTTCTGAATGTGTGATAGGTGGGAGTGTGCTGAGGTGGGCGGGGGTTTGTGAGCTTGAAGGAGAGGATGTTGTGGTCAGAGAGGGGAAGAGGTGAGTTGTCAAAGTCAGAGATTGAGCAGAGGCGGATAAAGACCAGGTCAAGGGTGTTACCATCTTCATGTGTCTCAGAGGATGAGAGTTGTGAGAGGCCAAGGGAGGGACCACATATAATCATTCTTATCTATTTAATACGATGACAACAGCTCTCCATACCTGCAGTCCACCACAAGGACCACCCTCTCTAATCCCTGAAAAATGAAATCATCCTCAGTGACGAAGAGAGGGGGCTAAGCGCCCCCCATGGTCTCAGAGCATTGACTCTTCTAAGAGTCCTAAGAGTCCTGCTCACACTGATGGGGTGCAGCTGTGGGACCCTATTTTCAGAGATGATGTCCTCCACCCAACTCTCAAAAAGCTGAAAGGGTCTTCAGTAGAGATGGATTGTCGAGCTGGGCTATCAGACGGTCACCTCTGTAGCTGTAGTGTCATTTTTCCTATGGTCCAATGTGTAAATTAAACAAAAAAGTGCACGTTTGTTATGATGTCCAAGATGGGGACCAGGATGTGGACATAATAAAAAATTAGGGAACATGATAGGAGACATTTCTACAATACATATAATCATTCTTATCTATCTAATACGATGATAACAGCTCTCCATACCTGCAGTCCACCACAAGGACCACCCTCTCTAATCCCTGAAAAATGAAATCATCCTCAGTGACGAAGAGAGGGGGCTAAGTGCCCCCAATGGTCTCAGAGCATTGACTCTTCTAAGAGTCCTAAGAGTCCTGCTCACACTGATGGGGTGCAGCTGTGGGACCCTATTTTCAGAGATGATGTCCTCCACCCAACTCTCAAAAAGCTGAAAGGGTCTTCAGTAGAGATGGATAGTCGAGCTGGGCTATCAGACGGTCACCTCTGTAGCTGTAGTGTCATTTTTCCTATGGTCCAATGTGTAAATTAAACAAAAAAGTGCACGTTTGTTATGATGTCCAAGATGGGGACCAGGATGTGGACATAATAAAAAATTAGGGAACATGATAGGAGACATTTCTACAATACATATAATCATTCTTATCTATCTAATACGATGACAACAGCTCTCCATACCTGCAGTCCACCACAAGGACCACCCTCTCTAATCCCTGAAAAATGAAATCATCCTCAGTGACGAAGAGAGGGGGCTAAGCGCCCCCATGGTCTCAGAGCATTAACTCTTCTAAGAGTCCTAAGAGTCCTGCTCACACTGATGGGGTGCAGCTGTGGGACCCTATTTTCAGAGATGATGTCCTCCACCCAACTCTCAAAAAGCTGAAAGGGTCTTCAGTAGAGATGGATAGTCGAGCTGGGCTATCAGACGGTCACCTCTGTAGCTGTAGTGTCATTTTTCCTATGGTCCAATGTGTAAATTAAACAAAAAAGTGCACGTTTGTTATGATGTCCAAGATGGGGACCAGGATGTGGACATAATAAAAAATTAGGGAACATGATAGGAGACATTTCTACAATACATATAATCATTCTTATCTATCTAATACGATGACAACAGCTCTCCATACCTGCAGTCCACCACAAGGACCACCCTCTCTAATCCCTGAAAAATGAAATCATCCTCAGTGACGAAGAGAGGGGGCCAAGCGCCCCCCATGGTACCAGAGCATTGACTCTTCTAAGAGTCCTAAGAGTCCTGCTCACACTGATGGGGTGAAGCTGTGGGACCCTATTTTCAGAGATGATGTCCTCCACCCAACTCTCAAAAAGCTGAAAGGGTCTTCAGTAGAGATGGATAGTCGAGCTGGGCTATCAGACGGTCACCTCTGTAGCTGTAGTGTCATTTTTCCTATGGTCCAATGTGTAAATTAAACAAAAAAGTGCACGTTTGTTATGATGTCCAAGATGGGGACCAGGATGTGGACATAATAAAAAATTGGGGAACATGATAGGAGACATTTCTACAATACATATAATCATTCTTATCTATCTAATACGATGATAACAGCTCTCCATACCTGCAGTCCACCACAAGGACCACCCTCTCTAATCCCTGAAAAATGAAATCATCCTCAGTGACGAAGAGAGGGGGCTCAGTGCCCCCAATGGTCTCAGAGCATTGACTCTTCTAAGAGTCCTAAGAGTCCTGCTCACACTGATGGGGTGCAGCTGTGGGACCCTATTTTCAGAGATGATGTCCTCCACCCAACTCTCAAAATGCTGAAAGGGTCTTCAGTAGAGATGGATAGTCGAGCTGGGCTATCAGACGGTCACCTCTGTAGCTGTAGTGTCATTTTTCCTATGGTCCAATGTGTAAATTAAACAAAAAAGTGCACGTTTGTTATGATGTCCAAGATGGGGACCAGGATGTGGACATAATAAAAAATTAGGGAACATGATAGGAGACATTTCTACAATACATATAATCATTCTTATCTATCTAATACGATGACAACAGCTCTCCATACCTGCAGTCCACCACAAGGACCACCCTCTCTAATCCCTGAAAAATGAAATCATCCTCAGTGACGAAGAGAGGGGGCTAAGCGCCCCCATGGTCTCAGAGCATTAACTCTTCTAAGAGTCCTAAGAGTCCTGCTCACACTGATGGGGTGCAGCTGTGGGACCCTATTTTCAGAGATGATGTCCTCCACCCAACTCTCAAAAAGCTGAAAGGGTCTTCAGTAGAGATGGATAGTCGAGCTGGGCTATCAGACGGTCACCTCTGTAGCTGTAGTGTCATTTTTCCTATGGTCCAATGTGTAAATTAAACAAAAAAGTGCACGTTTGTTATGATGTCCAAGATGGGGACCAGGATGTGGACATAATAAAAAATTAGGGAACATGATAGGAGACATTTCTACAATACATATAATCATTCTTATCTATCTAATATGATGACAACAGCTCTCCATACCTGCAGTCCACCACAAGGACCACCCTCTCTAATCCCTGAAAAATGAAATCATCCTCAGTGACGAAGAGAGGGGGCTAAGCGCCCCCATGGTCTCAGAGCATTAACTCTTCTAAGAGTCCTAAGAGTCCTGCTCACACTGATGGGGTGCAGCTGTGGGACCCTATTTTCAGAGATGATGTCCTCCACCCAACTCTCAAAAAGCTGAAAGGTTCTTCAGTAGAGATGGATAGTCGAGCTGGGCTATCAGACGGTCACCTCTGTAGCTGTAGTGTCATTTTTCCTATGGTCCAATGTGTAAATTAAACAAAAAAGTGCACGTTTGTTATGATGTCCAAGATGGGGACCAGGATGTGGACATAATAAAAAATTAGGGAACATGATAGGAGACATTTCTACAATACATATAATCATTCTTATCTATCTAATACGATGACAACAGCTCTCCATACCTGCAGTCCACCACAAGGACCACCCTCTCTAATCCCTGAAAAATGAAATCATCCTCAGTGACGAAGAGAGGGGGCCAAGCGCCCCCCATGGTACCAGAGCATTGACTCTTCTAAGAGTCCTAAGAGTCCTGCTCACACTGATGGGGTGAAGCTGTGGGACCCTATTTTCAGAGATGATGTCCTCCACCCAACTCTCAAAAAGCTGAAAGGGTCTTCAGTAGAGATGGATAGTCGAGCTGGGCTATCAGACGGTCACCTCTGTAGCTGTAGTGTCATTTTTCCTATGGTCCAATGTGTAAATTAAACAAAAAAGTGCACGTTTGTTATGATGTTCAAGATGGGGACCAGGATGTGGACATAATAAAAAATTAGGGAACATGATAGGAGACATTTCTACAATACATATAATCATTCTTATCTATCTAATACGATCACAACAGCTCTCCATACCTGCAGTCCACCACAAGGACCACTCTCTCTAATCCCTGAAAAATGAAATCATCCTCAGTGACGAAGAGAGGGGGCTAAGCGCCCCCCATGGTCTCAGAGCATTGACTCTTCTAAGAGTCCTAAGATTCCTGCTCACACTGATGGGGTGCAGCTGTGGGACCCTATTTTCAGAGATGATGTCCTCCACCCAACTCTCAAAAAGCTGAAAGGGTCTTCAGTAGAGATGGATAGTCGAGCTGGGCTATCAGACGGTCACCTCTGTAGCTGTAGTGTCATTTTTCCTATTGTCCAATTTGTAAATTAAACAAAAAAGTGCACGTTTGTTATGATTTCCAAGATGGGGACCAGGATGTGGACATAATAAAAAAATAGGGAACATGATAGGAGACATTTCTACAATACATATAATCATTCTTATCTATCTAATACGATGACAACAGCTCTCCATACCTGCAGTCCACCACAAGGACCACCCTCTCTATTCCCTGAAAAGTGAAATCATCCTCAGTGACGAGGAGAGGGGGCTAAGCGCCCCCCATGGTCTCAGAGCATTGACTCTTCTAAGAGTCCTAAGAGTCCTGCTCACACTGATGGGGTGCAGCTGTGGGACCCTATTTTCAGAGATGATGTTCTCCACCCAACTCTCAAAAAGCTGAAAGGGTCTTCAGTAGAGATGGATAGTCGAGCTGGGCTATCAGACGGTCACCTCTGTAGCTGTAGTGTCATTTTTCCTATGGTCCAATGTGTATATTAAACAAAAAAGTGCACGTTTGTTATGATGTCCAAGATGGGGACCAGGATGTGGACATAATAAAAAATTAGGGAACATGATAGGAGACATTTCTACAATACATATAATCATTCTTATCTATCTAATACGATCACAACAGCTCTCCATACCTGCAGTCCACCACAAGGACCACTCTCTCTAATCCCTGAAAAATGAAATCATCCTCAGTGACGAAGAGAGGGGGCTAAGCGCCCCCCATGGTCTCAGAGCATTGACTCTTCTAAGAGTCCTAAGATTCCTGCTCACACTGATGGGGTGCAGCTGTGGGACCCTATTTTCAGAGATGATGTCCTCCACCCAAATCTCAAAAAGCTGAAAGGGTCTTCAGTAGAGATGGATAGTCGAGCTGGGCTATCAGACGGTCACCTCTGTAGCTGTAGTGTCATTTTTCCTATTGTCCAATTTGTAAATTAAACAAAAAAGTGCACGTTTGTTATGATTTCCAAGATGGGGACCAGGATGTGGACATAATAAAAAAATAGGGAACATGATAGGAGACATTTCTACAATACATATAATCATTCTTATCTATCTAATACGATGACAACAGCTCTCCATACCTGCAGTCCACCACAAGGACCACCCTCTCTATTCCCTGAAAAGTGAAATCATCCTCAGTGACGAGGAGAGGGGGCTAAGCGCCCCCCATGGTCTCAGAGCATTGACTCTTCTAAGAGTCCTAAGAGTCCTGCTCACACTGATGGGGTGCAGCTGTGGGACCCTATTTTCAGAGATGATGTTCTCCACCCAACTCTCAAAAAGCTGAAAGGGTCTTCAGTAGAGATGGATAGTCGAGCTGGGCTATCAGACGGTCACCTCTGTAGCTGTAGTGTCATTTTTCCTATGGTCCAATGTGTAAATTAAACAAAAAAGTGCACGTTTGTTATGATGTCCAAGATGGGGACCAGGATGTGGACATAATAAAAAATTAGGGAACATGATAGGAGACATTTCTACAATACATATAATCATTCTTATCTATTTAATACGATGACAACAGCTCTCCATACCTGCAGTCCACCACAAGGACCACCCTCTCTAATCCCTGAAAAATGAAATCATCCTCAGTGACGAAGAGAGGGGGCTAAGCGCCCCCCATGGTCTCAGAGCATTGACTCTTCTAAGAGTCCTAAGAGTCCTGCTCACACTGATGGGGTGCAGCTGTGGGACCCTATTTTCAGAGATGATGTCCTCCACCCAACTCTCAAAAAGCTGAAAGGGTCTTCAGTAGAGATGGATAGTCGAGCTGGGCTATCAGACGGTCACCTCTGTAGCTGTAGTGTCATTTTTCCTATGGTCCAATGTGTAAATTAAACAAAAAAGTGCACGTTTGTTATGATGTCCAAGATGGGGACCAGGATGTGGACATACATTCTTATCTATCTAATACGATGATAACAGCTCTCCATATCTGCAGTCCACCACAAGGACCACCCTCTCTAATCCCTGAAAAATGAAATCATCCTCAGTGATGAAGAGAGGGGGCTAAGTGCCCCCAATGGTCTCAGAGCATTGACTCTTCTAAGAGTCCTAAGAGTCCTGCTCACACTGATGGGGTGCAGCTGTGGGACCCTATTTTCAGAGATGATGTCCTCCACCCAACTCTCAAAAAGCTGAAATGGTCTTCAGTAGAGATGGATAGTCGAGCTCGGCTATCAGACGGTCACCTCTGTAGCTGTAGTGTCATTTTTCCTATGGTCCAATGTGTAAATTAAACAAAAAAGTGCACGTTTGTTATGATGTCCAAGATGGGGACCAGGATGTGGACATAATAAAAAATTAGGGAACATGATAGGAGACATTTCTACAATACATATAATCATTCTTATCTATCTAATACGATGACAACAGCTCTCCATACCTGCAGTCCACCACAAGGACCACCCTCTCTAATCCCTGAAAAATGAAATCATCCTCAGTGATGAAGAGAGGGGGCTAAGCGCCCCCCATGGTTTTAGAGCATTGACTCTTCTAAGAGTCCTAAGAGTCCTGCTTACACTGATGGGGTGCAGCTGTGGGACCCTATTTTAAGAGATGATGTCCTCCACCCAACTCTCAAAAAGCTGAAAGGGTCTTCAGTAGAGATGGATAGTCGAGCTGGGCTATCAGACGGTCACCTCTGTAGCTGTAGTGTCATTTTTCCTATGGTCCAATGTGTAAATTAAACAAAAAAGTGCACGTTTGTTATGATGTCCAAGATGGGGACCAGGATGTGGACATAATAAAAAATTAGGGAACATGATAGGAGACATTTCTACAATACATATAATCATTCTTATCTATTTAATACGATGACAACAGCTCTCCATACCGGCAGTCCACCACAAGGACCACCCTCTCTAATCCCTGAAAAATGAAATCATCCTCAGTGACGAAGAGAGGGGGCTAAGCGCCCCCCATGGTCTCAGAGCATTGACTCTTCTAAGAGTCCTAAGAGTCCTGCTCACACTGATGGGGTGCAGCTGTGGGACCCTATTTTCAGAGATGATGTCCTCTACCCAACTCTCAAAAAGCTGAAAGGGTCTTCAGTAGAGATGGATAGTCGAGCTGGGCTATCAGACGGTCACCTCTGTAGCTGTAGTGTCATTTTTCCTATGGTCCAATGTGTAAATTAAACAAAAAAGTGCACGTTTGTTATGATGTCCAAGATGGGGACCAGGATGTGGACATAATAAAAAATTAGGGAACATGATAGGAGACATTTCTACAATACATATAATCATTCTTATCTATCTAATACGATGACAACAGCTCTCCATACCTGCAGTCCACCACAAGGACCACCCTCTCTAATCCCTGAAAAATGAAATCATCCTCAGTGACGAAGAGAGGGGGCTAAGCGCCCCCATGGTCTCAGAGCATTAACTCTTCTAAGAGTCCTAAGAGTCCTGCTCACACTGATGGGTGCAGCTGTGGGACCCTATTTTCAGAGATGATGTCCTCCACCCAACTCTCAAAAAGCTGAAAGGGTCTTCAGTAGAGATGGATAGTCGAGCTGGGCTATCAGACGGTCACCTCTGTAGCTGTAGTGTCATTTTTCCTATGGCCCAATGTGTAAATTAAACGAAAAAGTGCACGTTTGTTATGATGTCCAAGATGGGGACCAGGATGTGGACATAATAAAAAATTAGGGAACATGATAGGAGACATTTCTACAATACATATAATCATTCTTATCTATCTAATACGATGACAACAGCTCTCCATACCTGCAGTCCACCACAAGGACCACCCTCTCAAATCCCTGAAAAATGAAATCATCCTCAGTGACGAAGAGAGGGGGCCAAGCGCCCCCCATGGTACCAGAGCATTGAATCTTCTAAGAGTCCTAAGAGTCCTGCTCACACTGATGGGGTGAAGCTGTGGGACCCTATTTTCAGAGATGATGTCCTCCACCCAACTCTTAAAAAGCTGAAAGGGTCTTCAGTAGAGATGGATAGTCGAGCTGGGCTATCAGACGGTCACCTCTGTAGCTGTAGTGTCATTTTTCCTATGGTCCAATGTGTAAATTAAACAAAAAAGTGCACGTTTGTTATGATGTCCAAGATGGGGACCAGGATGTGGACATAATAAGAAATTAGGGAACATGATAGGAGACATTTCTACAATACATATAATCATTCTTATCTATCTAATACGATGACAACAGCTCTCCATACCTGCAGTCCACCACAAGGACCACCCTCTCTAATCCCTGAAAAATGAAATCATCCTCAGGGACGAAGAGAGGGGGCTAAGCGCCCCCCATGGTTTTAGAGCATTGACTCTTCTAAGAGTCCTAAGAGTCCTGCTTACACTGATGGGGTGCAGCTGTGGGACCCTATTTTCAGAGATGATGTCCTCCACCCAACTCTCAAAAAGCTGAAAGGGTCTTCAGTAGAGATGGATAGTCGAGCTGGGCTATCAGACGGTCACCTCTGTAGCTGTAGTGTCATTTTTCCTATGGTCCAATGTGTAAATTAAACAAAAAAGTGCACGTTTGTTATGATGTTCAAGATGGGGACCAGGATGTGGACATAATAAAAAATTAGGGAACATGATAGGAGACATTTCTACAATACATATAATCATTCTTATCTATCTAATACGATCACAACAGCTCTCCATACCTGCAGTCCACCACAAGGACCACTCTCTCTAATCCCTGAAAAATGAAATCATCCTCAGTGACGAAGAGAGGGGGCTAAGCGCCCCCCATGGTCTCAGAGCATTGACTCTTCTAAGAGTCCTAAGATTCCTGCTCACACTGATGGGGTGCAGCTGTGGGACCCTATTTTCAGAGATGATGTCCTCCACCCAACTCTCAAAAAGCTGAACGGGTCTTCAGTAGAGATGGATAGTCGAGCTGGGCTATCAGACGGTCACCTCTGTAGCTGTAGTGTCATTTTTCCTATGGTCCAATGTGTATATTAAACAAAAAAGTGCACGTTTGTTATGATTTCCAAGATGGGGACCAGGATGTGGACATAATAAAAAAATAGGGAACATGATAGGAGACATTTCTACAATACATATAATCATTCTTATCTATCTAATACGATGACAACAGCTCTCCATACCTGCAGTCCACCACAAGGACCACCCTCTCTATTCCCTGAAAAGTGAAATCATCCTCAGTGACGAAGAGAGGGGGCTAAGCGCCCCCCATGGTCTCAGAGCATTGACTCTTCTAAGAGTCCTAAGAGTCCTGCTCACACTGATGGGGTGCAGCTGTGGGACCCTATTTTCAGAGATGATGTTCTCCACCCAACTCTCAAAAAGCTGAAAGGGTCTTCAGTAGAGATGGATAGTCGAGCTGGGCTATCAGACGGTCACCTCTGTAGCTGTAGTGTCATTTTTCCTATGGTCCAATGTGTAAATTAAACAAAAAAGTGCACGTTTGTTATGATGTCCAAGATGGGGACCAGGATGTGGACATAATAAAAAATTAGGGAACATGATAGGAGACATTTCTACAATACATATAATCATTCTTATCTATTTAATACGATGACAACAGCTCTCCATACCTGCAGTCCACCACAAGGACCAACCTCTCTAATCCCTGAAAAATGAAATCATCCTCAGTGATGAAGAGAGGGGGCTAAGCGCCCCCCATGGTCTCAGAGCATTGACTCTTCTAAGAGTCCTAAGAGTCCTGCTCACACTGATGGGGTGCAGCTGTGGGACCCTATTTTCAGAGATGATGTCCTCCACCCAACTCTCAAAAAGCTGAAAGGGTCTTCAGTAGAGATGGATAGTCGAGCTGGGCTATCAGACGGTCACCTCTGTACCTGTAGTGTCATTTTTCCTATGGTCCAATGTGTAAATTAAACAAAAAAGTGCACGTTTGTTATGATGTCCAAGATGGGGACCAGGATGTGGACATAATAAAAAATTAGGGAACATGATAGGAGACATTTCTACAATACATATAATCATTCTTATCTATCTAATACGATGATAACAGCTCTCCATATCTGCAGTCCACCACAAGGACCACCCTCTCTAATCCCTGAAAAATGAAATCATCCTCAGTGATGAAGAGAGGGGGCTAAGTGCCCCCAATGGTCTCAGAGCATTAACTCTTCTAAGAGTCCTAAGAGTCCTGCTCACACTGATAGGGTGCAGCTGTGGGACCCTATTTTCAGAGATGATGTCCTCCACCCAACTCTCAAAAAGCTGAAAGGGTCTTCAGTAGAGATGGATAGTCGAGCTGGGCTATCAGACGGTCACCTCTGTAGCTGTAGTGTCATTTTTCCTATGGTCCAATGTGTTAATTAAACAAAAAAGTGTACGTTTGTTATGATGTCCAAGATGGGGACCAGGATGTGGACATAATAAAAAATTAGGGAACATGATAGGAGACATTTCTACAATACATATAATCATTCTTATCTATCTAATACGATGATAACAGCTCTCCATACCTGCAGTCCACCACAAGGACCACCCTCTCTAATCCCTGAAAAATGAAATCATCCTCAGTGACGAAGAGAGGGGGCTAAGTGCCCCCAATGGTCTCAGAGCATTGACTCTTCTAAGAGTCCTAAGAGTCCTGCTCACACTGATGGGGTGCAGCTGTGGGACCCTATTTTCAGAGATGATGTCCTCCACCCAACTCTTAAAAAGCTGAAAGGGTCTTCAGTAGAGATGGATAGTCGAGCTGGGCTATCAGACGGTCACCTCTGTAGCTGTAGTGTCATTTTTTCTATGGTCCAATGTGTAAATTAAACAAAAAAGTGCACGTTTGTTATGATGTCCAAGATGGGGACCAGGATGTGGACATAATAAAAAATTAGGGAACATGATAGGAGACATTTCTACAATACATATAATCATTCTTATCTATCTAATACGATGACAACAGCTCTCCATACCTGCAGTCCACCACAAGGACCACCCTCTCTAATCCCTGAAAAATGAAATCATCCTCAGTGACGAAGAGAGGGGGCCAAGCGCCCCCCATGGTACCAGAGCATTGACTCTTCTAAGAGTCCTAAGAGTCCTGCTCACACTGATGGGGTGAAGCTGTGGGACCCTATTTTCAGAGATGATGTCCTCCACCCAACTCTCAAAAAGCTGAAAGGGTCTTCAGTAGAGATGGATAGTCGAGCTGGGCTATCAGACGGTCACCTCTGTAGCTGTAGTGTCATTTTTCCTATGGTCCAATGTGTAAATTAAACAAAAAAGTGCACGTTTGTTATGATGTCCAAGATGGGGACCAGGATGTGGACATAATAAGAAATTAGGGAACATGATAGGAGACATTTCTACAATACATATAATCATTCTTATCTATCTAATACGATGACAACAGCTCTCCATACCTGCAGTCCACCACAAGGACCACCCTCTCTAATCCCTGAAAAATGAAATCATCCTCAGGGACGAAGAGAGGGGGCTAAGCGCCCCCATGGTTTTAGAGCATTGACTCTTCTAAGAGTCCTAAGAGTCCTGCTTACACTGATGGGGTGCAGCTGTGGGACCCTATTTTCAGAGATGATGTCCTCCACCCAACTCTCAAAAAGCTGAAAGGGTCTTCAGTAGAGATGGATAGTCCAGCTGGGCTATCAGACGGTCACCTCTGTAGCTGTAGTGTCATTTTTCCTATGGTCCAATGTGTAAATTAAACAAAAAAGTGCACGTTTGTTGTGATGTTCAAGATGGGGACCAGGATGTGGACATAATAAAAAATTAGGGAACATGATAGGAGACATTTCTACAATACATATAATCATTCTTATCTATCTAATACGATCACAACAGCTCTCCATACCTGCAGTCCACCACAAGGACCAATCTCTCTAATCCCTGAAAAGTGAAATCATCCTCAGTGACGAAGAGAGGGGGCTAAGCGCCCTCCATGGTCTCAGAGCATTGACTCTTTTAAGAGTCCTAAGAGTCCTGCTCACACTGATGGGGTGCAGCTGTGGGACCCTATTTTCAGAGATGATGTTCTCTACCCAACTCTCAAAAAGCTGAAAGGGTCTTCAGTAGAGATGGATAGTCGAGCTGGGCTATCAGACGGTCACCTCTGTAGCTGTAGTGTCATTTTTCCTATGGTCCAATGTGTAAATTAAACAAAAAAGTGCACGTTTGTTATGATGTCCAAGATGGGGACCAGGATGTGGACATAATAAAAAATTAGGGAACATGATAGGAGACATTTCTACAATACATATAATCATTCTTATCTATCTAATACGATGACAACAGCTCTCCATACCTGCAGTCCACCACAAGGACCACCCTCTCTAATCCCTGAAAAATGAAATCATCCTCAGTGACGAAGAGAGGGGGCTAAGCGCCCCCCATGGTCTCAGAGCATTGACTCTTCTAAGAGTCCTAAGAGTCCTGCTCACACTGATGGGGTGCAGCTGTGGGACCCTATTTTCAGAGATGATGTCCTCCACCCAACTCTCAAAAAGCTGAAAGGGTCTTCAGTAGAGATGGATAGTCGAGCTGGGCTATCAGACGGTCACCTCTGTAGCTGTAGTGTCATTTTTCCTATGGTCCAATGTGTAAATTAAACAAAAAAGTGCACGTTTGTTATGATGTCCAAGATGGGGACCAGGATGTGGACATAATAAAAAATTAGGGAACATGATAGGAGACATTTCTACAATACACATAATCATTGTTATCTATCTAATACGATGATAACAGCTCTCCATACCTGCAGTCCACCACAAGGACCACCCTCTCTAATCCCTGAAAAATGAAATCATCCTCAGTGACGAAGAGAGGGGGCTAAGCGCCCCCATGGTCTCAGAGCATTAACTCTTCTAAGAGTCCTAAGAGTCCTGCTCACACTGATGGGGTGCAGCTGTGGGACCCTATTTTCAGAGATGATGTCCTCCACCCAACTCTCAAAAAGCTGAAAGGGTCTTCAGTAGAGATGGATAGTCGAGCTGGGCTATCAGACGGTCACCTCTGTAGCTGTAGTGTCATTTTTCCTATGGTCCAATGTGTAAATTAAACAAAAAAGTGCACGTTTGTTATGATGTTCAAGATGGGGACCAGGATGTGGACATAATAAAAAATTAGGGAACATGATAGGAGACATTTCTACAATACATATAATCATTCTTATCTATCTAATATGATCACAACAGCTCTCCATACCTGCAGTCCACCACAAGGACCACTATCTCTAATCCCTGAAAAATGAAATCATCCTCAGTGACGAAGAGAGGGGGCTAAGCGCCCCCCATGGTCTCAGAGCATTGACTCTTCTAAGAGTCCTAAGATTCCTGCTCACACTGATGGGGTGCAGCTGTGGGACCCTATTTTCAGAGATGATGTCCTCCACCCAACTCTCAAAAAGCTGAAAGGGTCTTCAGTAGAGATGGATAGTCGAGCTGGGCTATCAGACGGTCACCTCTGTAGCTGTAGTGTCATTTTTCCTATGGTCCAATGTGTAAATTAAACAAAAAAGTGCACGTTTGTTATGATTTCCAAGATGGGGACCAGGATGTGGACATAATAAAAAAATAGGGAACATGATAGGAGACATTTCTACAATACATATAATCATTCTTATCTATCTAATACGATGACAACAGCTTTCCATACCTGCAGTCCACCACAAGGACCACCCTCTCTATTCCCTGAAAAGTGAAATCATCCTCAGTGACGAAGAGAGGGGGCTAAGCGCCCCCCATGGTCTCAGAGCATTGACTCTTCTAAGAGTCCTAAGAGTCCTGCTCACACTGATGGGGTGCAGCTGTGGGACCCTATTTTCAGAGATGATGTTCTCCACCCAACTCTCAAAAAGCTGAAAGGGTCCTCAGTAGAGATGGATAGTCGAGCTGGGCTATCAGACGGTCACCTCTGTAGCTGTAGTGTCATTTTTCCTATGGTCCAATGTGTAAATTAAACAAAAAAGTGCACGTTTGTTATGATGTCCAAGATGGGGACCAGGATGTGGACATAATAAAAAATTAGGGAACATGATAGGAGACATTTCTACAATACATATAATCATTCTTATCTATTTAATACGATGACAACAGCTCTCCATACCTGCAGTCCACCACAAGGACCACCCTCTCTAATCCCTGAAAAATGAAATCATCCTCAGTGACGAAGAGAGGGGGCTAAGCGCCCCCCATGGTCTCAGAGCATTGACTCTTCTAAGAGTCCTAAGAGTCCTGCTTACACTGATGGGGTGCAGCTGTGGGACCCTATTTTAAGAGATGATGTCCTCCACCCAACTCTCAAAAAGCTGAAAGGGTCTTCAGTAGAGATGGATAGTCGAGCTGGGCTATCAGACGGTCACCTCTGTAGCTGTAGTGTCATTTTTCCTATGGTCCAATGTGTAAATTAAACAAAAAAGTGCACGTTTGTTATGATGTCCAAGATGGGGACCAGGATGTGGACATAATAAAAAATTAGGGAACATGATAGGAGACATTTCTACAATACATATAATCATTCTTATCTATCTAATACGATCACAACAGCTCTCCATACCTGCAGTCCACCACAAGGACCACCCTCTCTAATCCCTGAAAAATGAAATCATCCTCAGTGACGAAGAGAGGGGGATAAGCGCCCCCATGGTCTCAGAGCATTAACTCTTCTAAGAGTCCTAAGAGTCCTGCTCACACTGATGGGGTGCAGCTGTGGGACCCTATTTTCAGAGATGATGTCCTCCACCCAACTCTCAAAAAGCTGAAAGGGTCTTCAGTAGAGATGGATAGTCGAGCTGGGCTATCAGACGGTCACCTCTGTAGCTGTAGTGTCATTTTTCCTATGGTCCAATGTGTAAATTAAACAAAAAAGTGCACGTTTGTTATGATGTCCAAGATGGGGACCAGGATGTGGACATAATAAAAAATTAGGGAACATGATAGGAGACATTTCTACAATACATATAATCATTCTTATCTATCTAATACGATGACAACAGCTCTCCATACCTGCAGTCCATCACAAGGACCACCCTCTCTAATCCCTGAAAAATGAAATCATCCTCAGTGACGAAGAGAGGGGGCTAAGCGCCCCCATGGTCTCAGAGCATTAACTCTTCTAAGAGTCCTAAGAGTCCTGCTCACACTGATGGGGTGCAGCTGTGGGACCCTATTTTCAGAGATGATGTCCTCCACCCAACTCTCAAAAAGCTGAAAGGGTCTTCAGTAGAGATGGATAGTCGAGCTGGGCTATCAGACGGTCACCTCTGTAGCTGTAGTGTCATTTTTCCTATGGTCCAATGTGTAAATTAAACAAAAAAGTGCACGTTTGTTATGATGTCCAAGATGGGGACCAGGATGTGGACATAATAAAAAATTAGGGAACATGATAGGAGACATTTCTACAATACATATAATCATTCTTATCTATCTAATACGATGACAACAGCTCTCCATACCTGCAGTCCACCACAAGGACCACCCTCTCTAATCCCTGAAAAATGAAATCATCCTCAGGGACGAAGAGAGGGGGCTAAGCTCCCCCATGGTTTTAGAGCATTGACTCTTCTAAGAGTCCTAAGAGTCCTGCTCACACTGATGGGGTGCAGCTGTGGGACCCTATTTTAAGAGATGATGTCCTCCACCCAACTCTCAAAAAGCTGAAAGGGTCTTCAGTAGAGATGGATAGTCGAGCTGGGCTATCAGACGGTCACCTCTGTAGCTGTAGTGTCATTTTTCCTATGGTCCAATGTGTAAATTAAACAAAAAAGTGCACGTTTGTTATGATGTCCAAGATGGGGACCAGGATGTGGACATAATAAAAAATTAGGGAACATGATAGGAGACATTTCTACAATACATATAATCATTCTTATCTATCTAATACGATGACAACAGCTCTCCATACCTGCAGTCCACCACAAGGACCACCCTCTCTAATCCCTGAAAAATGAAATCATCCTCAGTGACGAAGAGAGGGGGCTAAGTGCCCCCATGGTCTCAGAGCATTAACTCTTCTAAGAGTCCTAAGAGTCCTGCTCACACTGATGGGGTGCAGCTGTGGGACCCTATTTTCAGAGATGATGTCCTCCACCCAACTCTCAAAAAGCTGAAAGGGTCTTCAGTAGAGATGGATAGTCGAGCTGGGCTATCAGACGGTCACCTCTGTAGCTGTAGTGTCATTTTTCCTATGGTCCAATGTGTAAATTAAACAAAAAAGTGCACGTTTGTTATGATGTTCAAGATGGGGACCAGGATGTGGACATAATAAAAAATTAGGGAACATGATAGGAGACATTTCTACAATACATATAATCATTCTTATCTATCTAATACGATCACAACAGCTCTCCATACCTGCAGTCCACCACAAGGACCACTCTCTCTAATCCCTGAAAAATGAAATCATCCTCAGTGACGAAGAGAGGGGGCTAAGCGCCCCCCATGGTCTCAGAGCATTGACTCTTCTAAGAGTCCTAAGATTCCTGCTCACACTGATGGGGTGCAGCTGTGGGACCCTATTTTCAGAGATGATGTCCTCCACCCAACTCTCAAAAAGCTGAACGGGTCTTCAGTAGAGATGGATAGTCGAGCTGGGCTATCAGACGGTCACCTCTGTAGCTGTAGTGTCATTTTTCCTATGGTCCAATGTGTATATTAAACAAAAAAGTGCACGTTTGTTATGATTTCCAAGATGGGGACCAGGATGTGGACATAATAAAAAAATAGGGAACATGATAGGAGACATTTCTACAATACATATAATCATTCTTATCTATCTAATACGATGACAACAGCTCTCCATACCTGCAGTCCACCACAAGGACCACCCTCTCTATTCCCTGAAAAGTGAAATCATCCTCAGTGACGAAGAGAGGGGGCTAAGCGCCCCCCATGGTCTCAGAGCATTGACTCTTCTAAGAGTCCTAAGAGTCCTGCTCACACTGATGGGGTGCAGCTGTGGGACCCTATTTTCAGAGATGATGTTCTCCACCCAACTCTCAAAAACCTGAAAGGGTCTTCAGTAGAGATGGATAGTCGAGCTGGGCTATCAGACGGTCACCTCTGTAGCTGTAGTGTCATTTTTCCTATGGTCCAATGTGTAAATTAAACAAAAAAGTGCACGTTTGTTATGATGTCCAAGATGGGGACCAGGATGTGGACATAATAAAAAATTAGGGAACATGATAGGAGACATTTCTACAATACATATAATCATTCTTATCTATTTAATACGATGACAACAGCTCTCCATACCTGCAGTCCACCACAAGGACCAACCTCTCTAATCCCTGAAAAATGAAATCATCCTCAGTGACGAAGAGATGGGGCTAAGCGCCCCCCATGGTCTCAGAGCATTGACTCTTCTAAGAGTCCTAAGAGTCCTGCTCACACTGATGGGGTGCAGCTGTGGGACCCTATTTTCAGAGATGATGTCCTCCACCCAACTCTCAAAAAGCTGAAAGGGTCTTCAGTAGAGATGGATAGTCGAGCTGGGCTATCAGACGGTCACCTCTGTAGCTGTAGTGTCATTTTTCCTATGGTCATATGTGTAAATTAAACAAAAAAGTGCACGTTTGTTATGATGTCCAAGATGGGGACCAGGATGTGGACATAATAAAAAATTAGGGAACATGATAGGAGACATTTCTACAATACATATAATCATTCTTATCTATCTAATACGATGATAACAGCTCTCCATATCTGCAGTCCACCACAAGGACCACCCTCTCTAATCCCTGAAAAATGAAATCATCCTCAGTGATGAAGAGAGGGGGCTAAGTGCCCCCAATGGTCTCAGAGCATTGACTCTTTTAAGAGTCCTAAGAGTCCTGCTCACACTGATGGAGTGCAGCTGTGGGACCCTATTTTCAGAGATGATGTCCTCCACCCAACTCTCAAAAAGCTGAAAGGGTCTTCAGTAGAGATGGATAGTCGAGCTGGGCTATCAGACGGTCACCTCTGTAGCTGTAGTGTCATTTTTCCTATTGTCCAATGTGTAAATTAAACAAAAAAGTGCACGTTTGTTATGATGTCCAAGATGGGGACCAGGATGTGGACATAATAAAAAATTAGGGAACATGATAGGAGACATTTCTACAATACATATAATCATTCTTATCTATCTAATACGATGACAACAGCTCTCCATACCTGCAGTCCACCACAAGGACCACCCTCTCTAATCCCTGAAAAATGAAATCATCCTCAGTGACGAAGAGAGGGGGCTAAGCGCCCCCATGGTCTCAGAGCATTAACTCTTCTAAGAGTCCTAAGAGTCCTGCTCACACTGATAGGGTGCAGCTGTGGGACCCTATTTTCAGAGATGATGTCCTCCACCCAACTCTCAAAAAGCTGAAAGGGTCTTCAGTAGAGATGGATAGTCGAGCTGGGCTATCAGACGGTCACCTCTGTAGCTGTAGTGTCATTTTTCCTATGGTCCAATGTGTAAATTAAACAAAAAAGTGCACGTTTGTTATGATGTCCAAGATGGGGACCAGGATGTGGACATAATAAAAAATTAGGGAACATGATAGGAGACATTTCTACAATACATATAATCATTCTTATCTATCTAATACGATGACAACAGCTCTCCATACCTGCAGTCCACCACAAGGACCACCCTCTCTAATCCCTGAAAAATGAAATCATCCTCAGTGACGAAGAGAGGGGGCTAAGCGCCCCCCATGGTCTCAGAGCATTGACTCTTCTAAGAGTCCTAAGAGTCTTGCTCACACTGATGGGGTGCAGCTGTGGGACCCTATTTTCAGAGATGATGTCCTCCACCCAACTCTCAAAAAGCTGAAAGGGTCTTCAGTAGAGATGGATTGTCGAGCTGGGCTATCAGACGGTCACCTCTGTAGCTGTAGTGTCATTTTTCCTATGGTCCAATGTGTAAATTAAACAAAAAAGTGCACGTTTGTTATGATGTCCAAGATGGGGACCAGGATGTGGACATAATAAAAAATTAGGGAACATGATAGGAGACATTTCTACAATACATATAATCATTCTTATCTATCTAATACGATGATAACAGCTCTCCATACCTGCAGTCCACCACAAGGACCACCCTCTCTAATCCCTGAAAAATGAAATCATCCTCAGTGACGAAGAGAGGGGGCTAAGTGCCCCCAATGGTCTCAGAGCATTGACTCTTCTAAGAGTCCTAAGAGTCCTGCTCACACTGATGGGGTGCAGCTGTGGGACCCTATTTTCAGAGATGATGTCCTCCACCCAACTCTTAAAAAGCTGAAAGGGTCTTCAGTAGAGATGGATAGTCGAGCTGGGCTATCAGACGGTCACCTCTGTAGCTGTAGTGTCATTTTTCCTATGGTCCAATGTGTAAATTAAACAAAAAAGTGCACGTTTGTTATGATGTCCAAGATGGGGACCAGGATGTGGACATAATAAAAAATTAGGGAACATGATAGGAGACATTTCTACAATACATATAATCATTCTTATCTATCTAATACGATGACAACAGCTCTCCATACCTGCAGTCCACCACAAGGACCACCCTCTCTAATCCCTGAAAAATGAAATCATCCTCAGTGACGAAGAGAGGGGGCCAAGCGCCCCCCATGGTACCAGAGCATTGACTCTTCTAAGAGTCCTAAGAGTCCTGCTCACACTGATGGGGTGAAGCTGTGGGACCCTATTTTCAGAGATGATGTCCTCCACCCAACTCTCAAAAAGCTGAAAGGGTCTTCAGTAGAGATGGATAGTCGAGCTGGGCTATCAGACGGTCACCTCTGTAGCTGTAGTGTCATTTTTCCTATGGTCCAATGTGTAAATTAAACAAAAAAGTGCACGTTTGTTATGATGTCCAAGATGGGGACCAGGATGTGGACATAATAAGAAATTAGGGAACATGATAGGAGACATTTCTACAATACATATAATCATTCTTATCTATCTAATACGATGACAACAGCTCTCCATACCTGCAGTCCACCACAAGGACCACCCTCTCTAATCCCTGAAAAATGAAATCATCCTCAGGGACGAAGAGAGGGGGCTAAGCGCCCCCATGGTTTTAGAGCATTGACTCTTCTAAGAGTCCTAAGAGTCCTGCTTACACTGATGGGGTGCAGCTGTGGGACCCTATTTTCAGAGATGATGTCCTCCACCCAACTCTCAAAAAGCTGAAAGGGTCTTCAGTAGAGATGGATAGTCGAGCTGGGCTATCAGACGGTCACCTCTGTAGCTGTAGTGTCATTTTTACTATGGTCCAATGTGTAAATTAAACAAAAAAGTGCACGTTTGTTGTGATGTTCAAGATGGGGACCAGGATGTGGACATAATAAAAAATTAGGGAACATGATAGGAGACATTTCTACAATACATATAATCATTCTTATCTATCTAATACGATCACAACAGCTCTCCATACCTGCAGTCCACCACAAGGACCAATCTCTCTAATCCCTGAAAAGTGAAATCATCCTCAGTGACGAAGAGAGGGGGCTAAGCGCCCTCCATGGTCTCAGAGCATTGACTCTTTTAAGAGTCCTAAGAGTCCTGCTCACACTGATGGGGTGCAGCTGTGGGACCCTATTTTCAGAGATGATGTTCTCTACCCAACTCTCAAAAAGCTGAAAGGGTCTTCAGTAGAGATGGATAGTCGAGCTGGGCTATCAGACGGTCACCTCTGTAGCTGTAGTGTCATTTTTCCTATGGTCCAATGTGTAAATTAAACAAAAAAGTGCACGTTTGTTATGATGTCCAAGATGGGGACCAGGATGTGGACATAATAAAAAATTAGGGAACATGATAGGAGACATTTCTACAATACATATAATCATTCTTATCTATCTAATACAATGACAACAGCTCTCCATACCTGCAGTCCACCACAAGGACCACCCTCTCTAATCCCTGAAAAATGAAATCATCCTCAGTGACGAAGAGAGGGGGCTAAGCGCCCCCCATGGTCTCAGAGCATTGACTCTTCTAAGAGTCCTAAGAGTCCTGCTCACACTGATGGGGTGCAGCTGTGGGACCCTATTTTCAGAGATGATGTCCTCCACCCAACTCTCAAAAAGCTGAAAGGGTCTTCAGTAGAGATGGATAGTCGAGCTGGGCTATCAGACGGTCACCTCTGTAGCTGTAGTGTCATTTTTCCTATGGTCCAATGTGTAAATTAAACAAAAAAGTGCACGTTTGTTATGATGTCCAAGATGGGGACCAGGATGTGGACATAATAAAAAATTAGGGAACATGATAGGAGACATTTCTACAATACACATAATCATTGTTATCTATCTAATACGATGATAACAGCTCTCCATACCTGCAGTCCACCACAAGGACCACCCTCTCTAATCCCTGAAAAATGAAATCATCCTCAGTGACGAAGAGAGGGGGCTAAGCGCCCCCATGGTCTCAGAGCATTAACTCTTCTAAGAGTCCTAAGAGTCCTGCTCACACTGATGGGGTGCAGCTGTGGGACCCTATTTTCAGAGATGATGTCCTCCACCCAACTCTCAAAAAGCTGAAAGGGTCTTCAGTAGAGATGGATAGTCGAGCTGGGCTATCAGACGGTCACCTCTGTAGCTGTAGTGTCATTTTTCCTATGGTCCAATGTGTAAATTAAACAAAAAAGTGCACGTTTGTTATGATGTTCAAGATGGGGACCAGGATGTGGACATAATAAAAAATTAGGGAACATGATAGGAGACATTTCTACAATACATATAATCATTCTTATCTATCTAATACGATCACAACAGCTCTCCATACCTGCAGTCCACCACAAGGACCACTATCTCTAATCCCTGAAAAATGAAATCATCCTCAGTGACGAAGAGAGGGGGCTAAGCGCCCCCCATGGTCTCAGAGCATTGACTCTTCTAAGAGTCCTAAGATTCCTGCTCACACTGATGGGGTGCAGCTGTGGGACCCTATTTTCAGAGATGATGTCCTCCACCCAACTCTCAAAAAGCTGAAAGGGTCTTCAGTAGAGATGGATAGTCGAGCTGGGCTATCAGACGGTCACCTCTGTAGCTGTAGTGTCATTTTTCCTATGGTCCAATGTGTAAATTAAACAAAAAAGTGCACGTTTGTTATGATTTCCAAGATGGGGACCAGGATGTGGACATAATAAAAAAATAGGGAACATGATAGGAGACATTTCTACAATACATATAATCATTCTTATCTATCTAATACGATGACAACAGCTTTCCATACCTGCAGTCCACCACAAGGACCACCCTCTCTATTCCCTGAAAAGTGAAATCATCCTCAGTGACGAAGAGAGGGGGCTAAGCGCCCCCCATGGTCTCAGAGCATTGACTCTTCTAAGAGTCCTAAGAGTCCTGCTCACACTGATGGGGTGCAGCTGTGGGACCCTATTTTCAGAGATGATGTCCTCCACCCAACTCTCAAAAAGCTGAAAGGGTCTTCAGTAGAGATGGATAGTCGAGCTGGGCTATCAGACGGTCACCTCTGTAGCTGTAGTGTCATTTTTCCTATGGTCCAATGTGTAAATTAAACAAAAAAGTGCACGTTTGTTATGATGTCCAAGATGGGGACCAGGATGTGGACATAATAAAAAATTAGGGAACATGATAGGAGACATTTCTACAATACATATAATCATTCTTATCTATCTAATACGATGACAACAGCTCTCCATACCTGCAGTCCATCACAAGGACCACCCTCTCTAATCCCTGAAAAATGAAATCATCCTCAGTGACGAAGAGAGGGGGCTAAGCGCCCCCATGGTCTCAGAGCATTAACTCTTCTAAGAGTCCTAAGAGTCCTGCTCACACTGATGGGGTGCAGCTGTGGGACCCTATTTTCAGAGATGATGTCCTCCACCCAACTCTCAAAAAGCTGAAAGGGTCTTCAGTAGAGATGGATAGTCGAGCTGGGCTATCAGACGGTCACCTCTGTAGCTGTAGTGTCATTTTTCCTATGGTCCAATGTGTAAATTAAACAAAAAAGTGCACGTTTGTTATGATGTCCAAGATGGGGACCAGGATGTGGACATAATAAAAAATTAGGGAACATGATAGGAGACATTTCTACAATACATATAATCATTCTTATCTATCTAATACGATGACAACAGCTCTCCATACCTGCAGTCCACCACAAGGACCACCCTCTCTAATCCCTGAAAAATGAAATCATCCTCAGGGACGAAGAGAGGGGGCTAAGCTCCCCCATGGTTTTAGAGCATTGACTCTTCTAAGAGTCCTAAGAGTCCTGCTCACACTGATGGGGTGCAGCTGTGGGACCCTATTTTAAGAGATGATGTCCTCCACCCAACTCTCAAAAAGCTGAAAGGGTCTTCAGTAGAGATGGATAGTCGAGCTGGGCTATCAGACGGTCACCTCTGTAGCTGTAGTGTCATTTTTCCTATGGTCCAATGTGTAAATTAAACAAAAAAGTGCACGTTTGTTATGATGTCCAAGATGGGGACCAGGATGTGGACATAATAAAAAATTAGGGAACATGATAGGAGACATTTCTACAATACATATAATCATTCTTATCTATCTAATACGATGTCAACAGCTCTCCATACCTGCAGTCCACCACAAGGACCACCCTCTCTAATCCCTGAAAAATGAAATCATCCTCAGTGACGAAGAGAGGGGGCTAAGTGCCCCCATGGTCTCAGAGCATTAACTCTTCTAAGAGTCCTAAGAGTCCTGCTCACACTGATGGGGTGCAGCTGTGGGACCCTATTTTCAGAGATGATGTCCTCCACCCAACTCTCAAAAAGCTGAAAGGGTCTTCAGTAGAGATGGATAGTCGAGCTGGGCTATCAGACGGTCACCTCTGTAGCTGTAGTGTCATTTTTCCTATGGTCCAATGTGTAAATTAAACAAAAAAGTGCACGTTTGTTATGATGTCCAAGATGGGGACCAGGATGTGGACATAATAAAAAATTAGGGAACATGATAGGAGACATTTCTACAATACATATAATCATTCTTATCTATCTAATACGATGACAACAGCTCTCCATACCTGCAGTCCACCACAAGGACCACCCTCTCTAATCCCTGAAAAATGAAATCATCCTCAGTGACGAAGAGAGGGGGCTAAGCGCCCCCCATGGTCTCAGAGCATTGACTCTTCTAAGAGTCCTAAGAGTCCTGCTCACACTGATGGGGTGCAGCTGTGGGACCCTATTTTCAGAGATGATGTCCTCCACCCAACTCTCAAAAAGCTGAAAGGGTCTTCAGTAGAGATGGATAGTCGAGCTGGGCTATCAGACGGTCACCTCTGTAGCTGTAGTGTCATTTTTCCTATGGTCCAATGTGTAAATTAAACAAAAAAGTGCACGTTTGTTATGATGTCCAAGATGGGGACCAGGATGTGGACATAATAAAAAATTAGGGAACATGATAGGAGACATTTCTACAATACACATAATCATTGTTATCTATCTAATACGATGATAACAGCTCTCCATACCTGCAGTCCACCACAAGGACCACCCTCTCTAATCCCTGAAAAATGAAATCATCCTCAGTGACGAAGAGAGGGGGCTAAGCGCCCCCATGGTCTCAGAGCATTAACTCTTCTAAGAGTCCTAAGAGTCCTGCTCACACTGATGGGGTGCAGCTGTGGGACCCTATTTTCAGAGATGATGTCCTCCACCCAACTCTCAAAAAGCTGAAAGGGTCTTCAGTAGAGATGGATAGTCGAGCTGGGCTATCAGACGGTCACCTCTGTAGCTGTAGTGTCATTTTTCCTATGGTCCAATGTGTAAA
This sequence comes from Anomaloglossus baeobatrachus, assembly GCF_048569485.1. Taxonomy (NCBI): domain Eukaryota; kingdom Metazoa; phylum Chordata; class Amphibia; order Anura; family Aromobatidae; genus Anomaloglossus; species Anomaloglossus baeobatrachus. The sequence continues at coordinate 102,830 of NW_027442048.1, read as the reverse complement.
TTAAACAAAAAAGTGCACGTTTGTTATGATGTTCAAGATGGGGACCAGGATGTGGACATAATAAAAAATTAGGGAACATGATAGGAGACATTTCTACAATACATATAATCATTCTTATCTATCTAATACGATCACAACAGCTCTCCATACCTGCAGTCCACCACAAGGACCACTATCTCTAATCCCTGAAAAATGAAATCATCCTCAGTGACGAAGAGAGGGGGCTAAGCGCCCCCCATGGTCTCAGAGCATTGACTCTTCTAAGAGTCCTAAGATTCCTGCTCACACTGATGGGGTGCAGCTGTGGGACCCTATTTTCAGAGATGATGTCCTCCACCCAACTCTCAAAAAGCTGAAAGGGTCTTCAGTAGAGATGGATAGTCGAGCTGGGCTATGAGACGGTCACCTCTGTAGCTGTAGTGTCATTTTTCCTATGGTCCAATGTGTAAATTAAACAAAAAAGTGCACGTTTGTTATAATTTCCAAGATGGGGACCAGGATGTGGACATAATAAAAAAATAGGGAACATGATAGGAGACATTTCTACAATACATATAATCATTCTTATCTATCTAATCCGATGACAACAGCTTTCCATACCTGCAGTCCACCACAAGGACCACCCTCTCTATTCCCTGAAAAGTGAAATCATCCTCAGTGACGAAGAGAGGGGGCTAAGCGCCCCCCATGGTCTCAGAGCATTGACTCTTCTAAGAGTCCTAAGAGTCCTGCTCACACTGATGGGGTGCAGCTGTGGGACCCTATTTTCAGAGATGATGTTCTCCACCCAACTCTCAAAAAGCTGAAAGGGTCCTCAGTAGAGATGGATAGTCGAGCTGGGCTATCAGACGGTCACCTCTGTAGCTGTAGTGTCATTTTTCCTATGGTCCAATGTGTAAATTAAACAAAAAAGTGCACGTTTGTTATGATGTCCAAGATGGGGACCAGGATGTGGACATAATAAAAAATTAGGGAACATGATAGGAGACATTTCTACAATACATATAATCATTCTTATCTATTTAATACGATGACAACAGCTCTCCATACCTGCAGTCCACCACAAGGACCACCCTCTCTAATCCCTGAAAAATGAAATCATCCTCAGTGACGAAGAGAGGGGGCTAAGCGCCCCCCATGGTCTCAGAGCATTGACTCTTCTAAGAGTCCTAAGAGTCCTGCTTACACTGATGGGGTGCAGCTGTGGGACCCTATTTTAAGAGATGATGTCCTCCACCCAACTCTCAAAAAGCTGAAAGGGTCTTCAGTAGAGATGGATAGTCGAGCTGGGCTATCAGACGGTCAACTCTGTAGCTGTAGTGTCATTTTTCCTATGGTCCAATGTGTAAATTAAACAAAAAAGTGCACGTTTGTTATGATGTCCAAGATGGGGACCAGGATGTGGACATAATAAAAAATTAGGGAACATGATAGGAGACATTTCTACAATACATATAATCATTCTTATCTATCTAATACGATGACAACAGCTCTCCATACCTGCAGTCCACCACAAGGACCACCCTCTCTAATCCCTGAAAAATGAAATCATCCTCAGGGACGAAGAGAGGGGGCTAAGCTCCCCCATGGTTTTAGAGCATTGACTCTTCTAAGAGTCCTAAGAGTCCTGCTCACACTGATGGGGTGCAGCTGTGGGACCCTATTTTAAGAGATGATGTCCTCCACCCAACTCTCAAAAAGCTGAAAGGGTCTTCAGTAGAGATGGATAGTCGAGCTGGGCTATCAGACGGTCACCTCTGTAGCTGTAGTGTCATTTTTCCTATGGTCCAAGGTGTAAATTAAACAAAAAAGTGCACGTTTGTTATGATGTTCAAGATGGGGACCAGGATGTGGACATAATAAAAAATTAGGGAACATGATAGGAGACATTTCTACAATACATATAATCATTCTTATCTATCTAATACGATCACAACAGCTCTCCATACCTGCAGTCCACCACAAGGACCACTCTCTCTAATCCCTGAAAAATGAAATCATCCTCAGTGACGAAGAGAGGGGGCTAAGCGCCCCCCATGGTCTCAGAGCATTGACTCTTCTAAGAGTCCTAAGATTCCTGCTCACACTGATGGGGTGCAGCTGTGGGACCCTATTTTCAGAGATGATGTCCTCCACCCAACTCTCAAAAAGCTGAAAGGGTCTTCAGTAGAGATGGATAGTCGAGCTGGGCTATCAGACGGTCACCTCTGTAGCTGTAGTGTCATTTTTCCTATAGTCCAATGTGTAAGTTAAACAAAAAAGTGCACGTTTGTTATGATTTCCAAGATGGGGACCAGGATGTGGACATAATAAAAAAATAGGGAACATGATAGGAGACATTTCTACAATACATATAATCATTCTTATCTATCTAATACGATGACAACAGCTTTCCATACCTGCAGTCCACCACAAGGACCACCCTCTCTATTCCCTGAAAAGTGAAATCATCCTCAGTGACGAAGAGAGGGGGCTAAGCGCCCCCCATGGTCTCAGAGCATTGACTCTTCTAAGAGTCCTAAGAGTCCTGCTCACACTGATGGGGTGCAGCTGTGGGACCCTATTTTCAGAGATGATGTTCTCCACCCAACTCTCAAAAAGCTGAAAGGGTCCTCAGTAGAGATGGATAGTCGAGCTGGGCTATCAGACGGTCACCTCTGTAGCTGTAGTGTCATTTTTCCTATGGTCCAATGTGTAAATTAAACAAAAAAGTGCACGTTTGTTATGATGTCCAAGATGGGGACCAGGATGTGGACATAATAAAAAATTAGGGAACATGATAGGAGACATTTCTACAATACATATAATCATTCTTATCTATTTAATACGATGACAACAGCTCTCCATACCTGCAGTCCACCACAAGGACCACCCTCTCTAATCCCTGAAAAATGAAATCATCCTCAGTGACGAAGAGAGGGGGCTAAGCGCCCCCCATGGTCTCAGAGCATTGACTCTTCTAAGAGTCCTAAGAGTCCTGCTCACACTGATGGGGTGCAGCTGTGGGACCCTATTTTCAGAGATGATGTCCTCCACCCAACTCTCAAAAAGCTGAAAGGGTCTTCAGTAGAGATGGATAGTCGAGCTGGGCTATCAGACGGTCACCTCTGTAGCTGTAGTGTCATTTTTCCTATGGTCCAATGTGTAAATTAAACAAAAAAGTGCACGTTTGTTATGATGTCCAAGATGGGGACCAGGATGTGGACATAATAAAAAATTAGGGAACATGATAGGAGACATTTCTACAATACATATAATCATTCCTATCTATCTAATACGATGATAACAGCTCTCCATATCTGCAGTCCACCACAAGGACCACCCTCTCTAATCCCTGAAAAATGAAATCATCCTCAGTGATGAAGAGAGGGGGCTAAGTGCCCCCAATGGTCTCAGAGCATTGACTCTTCTAAGAGTCCTAAGAGTCCTGCTCACACTGATGGGGTGCAGCTGTGGGACCCTATTTTCAGAGATGATGTCCTCCACCCAACTCTCAAAAAGCTGAAAGGGTCTTCAGTAGAGATGGATAGTCGAGCTGGGCTATCAGACGGTCACCTCTGTAGCTGTAGTGTCATTTTTCCTATGGTCCAATGTGTAAATTAAACAAAAAAGTGCACGTTTGTTATGATGTCCAAGATGGGGACCAGGATGTGGACATAATAAAAAATTAGGGAACATGATAGGAGACATTTCTACAATACATATAATCATTCTTATCTATCTAATACGATGACAACAGCTCTCCATACCTGCAGTCCACCACAAGGACCACCCTCTCTAATCCCTGAAAAATGAAATCATCCTCAGGGACGAAGAGAGGGGGCTAAGCGCCCCCCATGGTTTTAGAGCATTGACTCTTCTAAGAGTCCTAAGAGTCCTGCTTACACTGATGGGGTGCAGCTGTGGGACCCTATTTTAAGAGATGATGTCCTCCACCCAACTCTCAAAAAGCTGAAAGGGTCTTCAGTAGAGATGGATAGTCGAGCTGGGCTATCAGACGGTCACCTCTGTAGCTGTAGTGTCATTTTTCCTATGGTCCAATGTGTAAATTAAACAAAAAAGTGCACGTTTGTTATGATGTCCAAGATGGGGACCAGGATGTGGACATAATAAAAAATTAGGGAACATGATAGGAGACATTTCTACAATACATATAATCATTCTTATCTATCTAATACGATCACAACAGCTCTCCATACCTGCAGTCCACCACAAGGACCACCCTCTCTAATCCCTGAAAAATGAAATCATCCTCAGTGACGAAGAGAGGGGGCTAAGCGCCCCCATGGTCTCAGAGCATTGACTCTTCTAAGAGTCCTAAGAGTCCTGCTCACACTGATGGGGTGCAGCTGTGGGACCCTATTTTCAGAGATGATGTCCTCCACCCAACTCTCAAAAAGCTGAAAGGGTCTTCAGTAGAGATGGATAGTCAAGCTGGGCTATCAGACGGTCACCTCTGTAGCTGTAGTGTCATTTTTCCTATGGTCCAATGTGTAAATTAAACAAAAAAGTGCACGTTTGTTATGATGTCCAAGATGGGGACCAGGATGTGGACATAATAAAAAATTAGGGAACATGATAGGAGACATTTCTACAATACATATAATCATTCTTATCTATCTAATACGATGACAACAGCTCTCCATACCTGCAGTCCACCACAAGGACCACCCTCTCTAATCCCTGAAAAATGAAATCATCCTCAGTGACGAAGAGAGGGGGCTAAGCGCCCCCATGGTCTCAGAGCATTAACTCTTCTAAGAGTCCTAAGAGTCCTGCTCACACTGATGGGGTGCAGCTGTGGGACCCTATTTTCAGAGATGATGTCCTCCACCCAACTCTCAAAAAGCTGAAAGGGTCTTCAGTAGAGATGGATAGTCGAGCTGGGCTATCAGACGGTCACCTCTGTAGCTGTAGTGTCATTTTTCCTATGGTCCAATGTGTAAATTAAACAAAAAAGTGTACGTTTGTTATGATGTCCAAGATGGGGACCAGGATGTGGACATAATAAAAAATTAGGGAACATGATAGGAGACATTTCTACAATACATATAATCATTCTTATCTATCTAATACGATGACAACAGCTCTCCATACCTGCAGTCCACCACAAGGACCACCCTCTCTAATCCCTGAAAAATGAAATCATCCTCAGGGACGAAGAGAGGGGGCTAAGCGCCCCCATGGTTTTAGAGCATTGACTCTTCTAAGAGTCCTAAGAGTCCTGCTCACACTGATGGGGTGCAGCTGTGGGACCCTATTTTAAGAGATGATGTCCTCCACCCAACTCTCAAAAAGCTGAAAGGGTCTTCAGTAGAGATGGATAGTCGAGCTGGGCTATCAGACGGTCACCTCTGTAGCTGTAGTGTCATTTTTCCTATGGTCCAATGTGTAAATTAAACAAAAAAGTGCATGTTTGTTATGATGTCCAAGATGGGGACCAGGATGTGGACATAATAAAAAATTAGGGAACATGATAGGAGACATTTCTACAATACATATAATCATTCTTATCTATCTAATACGATGACAACAGCTCTCCATACCTGCAGTCCACCACAAGGACCACCCTCTCTAATCCCTGAAAAATGAAATCATCCTCAGTGACGAAGAGAGGGGGCTAAGTGCCCCCATGGTCTCAGAGCATTGACTCTTCTAAGAGTCCTAAGATTCCTGCTCACACTGATGGGGTGCAGCTGTGGGACCCTATTTTCAGAGATGATGTCCTCCACCCAACTCTCAAAAAGCTGAAAGGGTCTTCAGTAGAGATGGATAGTCGAGCTGGGCTATCAGACGGTCACCTCTGTAGCTGTAGTGTCATTTTTCCTATGGTCCAATGTGTAAATTAAACAAAAAAGTGCACGTTTGTTATGATGTCCAAGATGGGGACCAGGATGTGGACATAATAAAAAATTAGGGAACATGATAGGAGACATTTCTACAATACATATAATCATTCTTATCTATCTAATACGATGACAACAGCTCTCCATACCTGCAGTCCACCACAAGGACCACCCTCTCTAATCCCTGAAAAATGAAATCATCCTCAGGGACGAAGAGAGGGGGCTAAGCGCCCCCCATGGTTTTAGAGCATTGACTCTTCTAAGAGTCCTAAGAGTCCTGCTTACACTGATGGGGTGCAGCTGTGGGACCCTATTTTAAGAGATGATGTCCTCCACCCAACTCTCAAAAAGCTGAAAGGGTCTTCAGTAGAGATGGATAGTCGAGCTGGGCTATCAGACGGTCACCTCTGTAGCTGTAGTGTCATTTTTCCTATGGTCCAATGTGTAAATTAAACAAAAAAGTGCACGTTTGTTATGATGTCCAAGATGGGGACCAGGATGTGGACATAATAAAAAATTAGGGAACATGATAGGAGACATTTCTACAATACATATAATCATTCTTATCTATCTAATACGATCACAACAGCTCTCCATACCTGCAGTCCACCACAAGGACCACCCTCTCTAATCCCTGAAAAATGAAATCATCCTCAGTGACGAAGAGAGGGGGCTAAGCGCCCCCATGGTCTCAGAGCATTAACTCTTCTAAGAGTCCTAAGAGTCCTGCTCACACTGATGGGGTGCAGCTGTGGGACCCTATTTTCAGAGATGATGTCCTCCACCCAACTCTCAAAAAGCTGAAAGGGTCTTCAGTAGAGATGGATAGTCGAGCTGGGCTATCAGACGGTCACCTCTGTAGCTGTAGTGTCATTTTTCCTATGGTCCAATGTGTAAATTAAACAAAAAAGTGCACGTTTGTTATGATGTCCAAGATGGGGACCAGGATGTGGACATAATAAAAAATTAGGGAACATGATAGGAGACATTTCTACAATACATATAATCATTCTTATCTATCTAATACGATGACAACAGCTCTCCATACCTGCAGTCCACCACAAGGACCACCCTCTCTAATCCCTGAAAAATGAAATCATCCTCAGTGACGAAGAGAGGGGGCTAAGCGCCCCCATGGTCTCAGAGCATTAACTCTTCTAAGAGTCCTAAGAGTCCTGCTCACACTGATGGGGTGCAGCTGTGGGACCCTATTTTCAGAGATGATGTCCTCCACCCAACTCTCAAAAAGCTGAAAGGGTCTTCAGTAGAGATGGATAGTCGAGCTGGGCTATCAGACGGTCACCTCTGTAGCTGTAGTGTCATTTTTCCTATGGTCCAATGTGTAAATTAAACAAAAAAGTGCACGTTTGTTATGATGTCCAAGATGGGGACCAGGATGTGGACATAATAAAAAATTAGGGAACATGATAGGAGACATTTCTACAATACATATAATCATTCTTATCTATCTAATACGATGACAACAGCTCTCCATACCTGCAGTCCACCACAAGGACCACCCTCTCTAATCCCTGAAAAATGAAATCATCCTCAGGGACGAAGAGAGGGGGCTAAGCGCCCCCATGGTTTTAGAGCATTGACTCTTCTAAGAGTCCTAAGAGTCCTGCTCACACTGATGGGGTGCAGCTGTGGGACCCTATTTTAAGAGATGATGTCCTCCACCCAACTCTCAAAAAGCTGAAAGGGTCTTCAGTAGAGATGGATAGTCGAGCTGGGCTATCAGACGGTCACCTCTGTAGCTGTAGTGTCATTTTTCCTATGGTCCAATGTGTAAATTAAACAAAAAAGTGCACGTTTGTTATGATGTCCAAGATGGGGACCAGGATGTGGACATAATAAAAAATTAGGGAACATGATAGGAGACATTTCTACAATACATATAATCATTCTTATCTATCTAATACGATGACAACAGCTCTCCATACCTGCAGTCCACCACAAGGACCACCCTCTCTAATCCCTGAAAAATGAAATCATCCTCAGTGACGAAGAGAGGGGGCTAAGTGCCCCCATGGTCTCAGAGCATTAACTCTTCTAAGAGTCCTAAGAGTCCTGCTCACACTGATGGGGTGCAGCTGTGGGACCCTATTTTCAGAGATGATGTCCTCCACCCAACTCTCAAAAAGCTGAAAGGGTCTTCAGTAGAGATGGATAGTCGAGCTGGGCTATCAGACGGTCACCTCTGTAGCTGTAGTGTCATTTTTCCTATGGTCCAATGTGTAAATTAAACAAAAAAGTGCACGTTTGTTATGATGTCCAAGATGGGGACCAGGATGTGGACATAATAAAAAATTAGGGAACATGATAGGAGACATTTCTACAATACATATAATCATTCTTATCTATCTAATACGATGACAACAGCTCTCCATACCTGCAGTCCACCACAAGGACCACCCTCTCTAATCCCTGAAAAATGAAATCATCCTCAGTGACGAAGAGAGGGGGCTAAGCGCCCCCCATGGTCTCAGAGCATTGACTCTTCTAAGAGTCCTAAGAGTCCTGCTTACACTGATGGGGTGCAGCTGTGGGACCCTATTTTCAGAGATGATGTCCTCCACCCAACTCTCAAAAAGCTGAAAGGGTCTTCAGTAGAGATGGATTGTCGAGCTGGGCTATCAGACGGTCACCTCTGTAGCTGTAGTGTCATTTTTCCTATGGTCCAATGTGTAAATTAAATAAAAAAGTGCACGTTTGTTATGATGTCCAAGATGGGGACCAGGATGTGGACATAATAAAAAATTAGGGAACATGATAGGAGACATTTCTACAATACATATAATCATTCTTATCTATCTAATACGATGATAACAGCTCTCCATACCTGCAGTCCACCACAAGGACCACCCTCTCTAATCCCTGAAAAATGAAATCATCCTCAGTGATGAAGAGAGGGGGCTAAGTGCCCCCAATGGTCTCAGAGCATTGACTCTTCTAAGAGTCCTAAGAGTCCTGCTCACACTGATGGGGTGCAGCTGTGGGACCCTATTTTCAGAGATGATGTCCTCCACCCAACTCTCAAAAAGCTGAAAGGGTCTTCAGTAGAGATGGATAGTCGAGCTGGGCTATCAGACGGTCACCTCTGTAGCTGTAGTGTCATTTTTCCTATGGTCCAATGTGTAAATTAAACAAAAAAGTGCACGTTTGTTATGATGTCCAAGATGGGGACCAGGATGTGGACATAATAAAAAATTAGGGAACATGATAGGAGACATTTCTACAATACATATAATCATTCTTATCTATCTAATACGATGACAACAGCTCTCCATACCTGCAGTCCACCACAAGGACCACCCTCTCTAATCCCTGAAAAATGAAATCATCCTCAGTGACGAAGAGAGGGGGCTAAGCGCCCCCATGGTCTCAGAGCATTAACTCTTCTAAGAGTCCTAAGAGTCCTGCTCACACTGATGGGGTGCAGCTGTGGGACCCTATTTTCAGAGATGATGTCCTCCACCCAACTCTCAAAAAGCTGAAAGGGTCTTCAGTAGAGATGGATAGTCGAGCTGGGCTATCAGACGGTCACCTCTGTAGCTGTAGTGTTATTTTTCCTATGGTCCAATGTGTAAATTAAACAAAAAAGTGCACGTTTGTTATGATGTCCAAGATGGGGACCAGGATGTGGACATAATAAAAAATTAGGGAACATGATAGGAGACATTTCTACAATACATATAATCATTCTTATCTATCTAATACGATCACAACAGCTCTCCATACCTGCAGTCCACCACAAGGACCACCCTCTCTATTCCCTGAAAAGTGAAATCATCCTCAGTGACGAGGAGAGGGGGCTAAGCGCCCCCCATGGTCTCAGAGCATTGACTCTTCTAAGAGTCCTAAGAGTCCTGCTCACACTGATGGGGTGCAGCTGTGGGACCCTATTTTCAAAGATGATGTTCTCCACCCAACTCTCAAAAAGCTGAAAGGGTCTTCAGTAGAGATGGATAGTCGAGCTGGGCTATCAGACGGTCACCTCTGTAGCTGTAGTGTCATTTTTCCTATGGTCCAATGTGTAAATTAAACAAAAAAGTGCACGTTTGTTATGATGTCCAAGATGGGGACCAGGATGTGGACATAATAAAAAATTAGGGAACATGATAGGAGACATTTCTACAATACATATAATCATTCTTATCTATTTAATACGATGACAACAGCTCTCCATACCTGCAGTCCACTACAAGGACCACCCTCTCTAATCCCTGAAAAATGAAATCATCCTCAGTGACGAAGAGAGGGGGCTAAGCGCCCCCATGGTCTCAGAGCATTGACTCTTCTAAGAGTCCTAAGAGTCCTGCTCACACTGATGGGGTGCAGCTGTGGGACCCTATTTTCAGAGATGATGTCCTCCACCCAACTCTCAAAAAGCTGAAAGGTTCTTCAGTAGAGATGGATAGTCGAGCTGGGCTATCAGACGGTCACCTCTGTAGCTGTAGTGTCATTTTTCCTATGGTCCAATGTGTAAATTAAACAAAAAAGTGCACGTTTGTTATGATGTCCAAGATGGGGACCAGGATGTGGACATAAAAAAAAATTAGGGAACATGATAGGAGACATTTCTACAATACATATAATCATTCTTATCTATCTAATACGATGATAACAGCTCTCCATATCTGCAGTCCACCACAAGGACCACCCTCTCTAATCCCTGAAAAATGAAATCATCCTCAGTGATGAAGAGAGGGGGCTAAGTGCCCCCAATGGTCTCAGAGCATTGACTCTTCTAAGAGTCCTAAGAGTCCTGCTCACACTGATGGGGTGCAGCTGTGGGACCCTATTTTCAGAGATGATGTCCTCCACCCAACTCTCAAAAAGCTGAAAGGGTCTTCAGTAGAGATGGATAGTCGAGCTGGGCTATCAGACGGTCACCTCTGTAGCTGTAGTGTCATTTTTCCTATGGTCCAATGTGTAAATTAAACAAAAAAGTGCACGTTTGTTATGATGTCCAAGATGGGGACCAGGATGTGGACATAATAAAAAATTAGGGAACATGATAGGAGACATTTCTACAATACATATAATCATTCTTATCTATCTAATACGATGACAACAGCTCTCCATACCTGCAGTCCACCACAAGGACCACCCTCTCTAATCCCTGAAAAATGAAATCATCCTCAGTGACGAAGAGAGGGGGCTAAGCGCCCCCATGGTCTCAGAGCATTAACTCTTCTAAGAGTCCTAAGAGTCCTGCTCACACTGATGGGGTGCAGCTGTGGGACCCTATTTTCAGAGATGATGTCCTCCACCCAACTCTCAAAAAGCTGAAAGGGTCTTCAGTAGAGATGGATAGTCGAGCTGGGCTATCAGACGGTCACCTCTGTAGCTGTAGTGTCATTTTTCCTATGGTCCAATGTGTAAATTAAACAAAAAAGTGCACGTTTGTTATGATGTCCAAGATGGGGACCAGGATGTGGACATAATAAAAAATTAGGGAACATGATAGGAGACATTTCTACAATACATATAATCATTCTTATCTATCTAATACGATGACAACAGCTCTCCATACCTGCAGTCCACCACAAGGACCACCCTCTCTAATCCCTGAAAAATGAAATCATCCTCAGTGACGAAGAGAGGGGGCTAAGCGCCCCCCATGGTCTCAGAGCATTGACTCTTCTAAGAGTCCTAAGAGTCCTGCTCACACTGATGGGGTGCAGCTGTGGGACCCTATTTTCAGAGATGATGTCCTCCACCCAACTCTCAAAAAGCTGAAAGGGTCTTCAGTAGAGATGGATTGTCGAGCTGGGCTATCAGACGGTCACCTCTGTAGCTGTAGTGTCATTTTTCCTATGGTCCAATGTGTAAATTAAACAAAAAAGTGCACGTTTGTTATGATGTCCAAGATGGGGACCAAAATGTGGACATAATAAAAAATTAGGGAACATGATAGGAGACATTTCTACAATACATATAATCATTCTTATCTATCTAATACGATGATAACAGCTCTCCATACCTGCAGTCCACCACAAGGACCACCCTTTCTAATCCCTGAAAAATGAAATCATCCTCAGTGACGAAGAGAGGGGGCTAAGTGCCCCCAATGGTCTCAGAGCATTGACTTTTCTAAGAGTCCTAAGAGTCCTGCTCACACTGATGGGGTGCAGCTGTGGGACCCTATTTTCAGAGATGATGTCCTCTACCCAACTCTCAAAAAGCTTAAAGGGTCTTCAGTAGAGATGGATAGTCGAGCTGGGCTATCAGACGGTCACCTCTGTAGCTGTAGTGTCATTTTTCCTATGGTCCAATGTGTAAATTAAACAAAAAAGTGCACGTTTGTTATGATGTCCAAGATGGGGACCAGGATGTGGACATAATAAAAAATTAGGGAACATGATAGGAGACATTTCTACAATACATATAATCATTCTTATCTATCTAATACGATGACAACAGCTCTCCATACCTGCAGTCCACCACAAGGACTACCCTCTCTAATCCCTGAAAAATGAAATCATCCTCAGTGACGAAGAGAGGGGGCTAAGCGCCCCCATGGTCTCAGAGCATTAACTCTTCTAAGAGTCCTAAGAGTCCTGCTCACACTGATGGGGTGCAGCTGTGGGACCCTATTTTCAGAGATGATGTCCTCCACCCAACTCTCAAAAAGCTGAAAGGGTCTTCAGTAGAGATGGATAGTCGAGCTGGGCTATCAGACGGTCACCTCTGTAGCTGTAGTGTCATTTTTCCTATGGTCCAATGTGTAAATTAAACAAAAAAGTGCACGTTTGTTATGATGTCCAAGATGGGGACCAGGATGTGGACATAATAAAAAATTAGGGAACATGATAGGAGACATTTCTACAATACATATAATCATTCTTATCTATCTAATACAATGACAACAGCTCTCCATACCTGCAGTCCACCACAAGGACCACCCTCTCTAATCCCTGAAAAATGAAATCATCCTCAGTGACGAAGAGAGGGGGCCAAGCGCCCCCCATGGTACCAGAGCATTGACTCTTCTAAGAGTCCTAAGAGTCCTGCTCACATTGATGGGGTGAAGCTGTGGGACCCTATTTTCAGAGATGATGTCCTCCACCCAACTCTCAAAAAGCTGAAAGGGTCTTCAGTAGAGATGGATAGTCGAGCTGGGCTATCAGACGGTCACCTCTGTAGCTGTAGTGTCATTTTTCCTATGGTCCAATGTGTAAATTAAACAAAAAAGTGCACGTTTGTTATGATGTCCAAGATGGGGACCAGGATGTGGACATAATAAGAAATTAGGGAACATGATAGGAGACATTTCTACAATACATATAATCATTCTTATCTATCTAATACGATGACAACAGCTCTCCATACCTGCAGTCCACCACAAGGACCACCCTCTCTAATCCCTGAAAAATGAAATCATCCTCAGGGACGAAGAGAGGGGGCTAAGCGCCCCCCATGGTTTTAGAGCATTGACTCTTCTAAGAGTCCTAAGAGTCCTGCTTACACTGATGGGGTGCAGCTGTGGGACCCTATTTTCAGAGATGATGTCCTCCACCCAACTCTCAAAAAGCTGAAAGGGTCTTCAGTAGAGATGGATAGTCGAGCTGGGCTATCAGACGGTCACCTCTGTAGCTGTAGTGTCATTTTTCCTATGGTCCAATGTGTAAATTAAACAAAAAAGTGCACGTTTGTTATGATGTTCAAGATGGGGACCAGGATGTGGACATAATAAAAAATTAGGGAACATGATAGGAGACATTTCTACAATACATATAATCATTCTTATCTATCTAATACGATCACAACAGCTCTCCATACCTGCAGTCCACCACAAGGACCACTCTCTCTAATCCCTGAAAAATGAAATCATCCTCAGTGACGAAGAGAGGGGGCTAAGCGCCCCCCATGGTCTCAGAGCATTGACTCTTCTAAGAGTCCTAAGATTCCTGCTCACACTGATGGGGTGCAGCTGTGGGACCCTATTTTCAGAGATGATGTCCTCCACCCAACTCTCAAAAAGCTGAAAGGGTCTTCAGTAGAGATGGATAGTCGAGCTGGGCTATCAGACGGTCACCTCTGTAGCTGTAGTGTCATTTTTCCTATGGTCCAATGTGTAAATTAAACAAAAAAGTGCACGTTTGTTATGATTTCCAAGATGGGGACCAGGATGTGGACATAATAAAAAAATAGGGAACATGATAGGAGACATTTCTACAACACATATAATCATTCTTATCTATCTAATACGATGACAACAGCTCTCCATACCTGCAGTCCACCACAAGGACCACCCTCTCTATTCCCTGAAAAGTGAAATCATCCTCAGTGACGAAGAGAGGGGGCTAAGCGCCCCCCATGGTCTCAGAGCATTGACTCTTCTAAGAGTCCTAAGAGTCCTGCTCACACTGATGGGGTGCAGCTGTGGGACCCTATTTTCAGAGATGATGTTCTCCACCCAACTCTCAAAAAACTGAAAGGGTCTTCAGTAGAGATGGATAGTCGAGCTGGGCTATCAGACGGTCACCTCTGTAGCTGTAGTGTCATTTTTCCTATGGTCCAATGTGTAAATTAAACAAAAAAGTGCACGTTTGTTATGATGTCCAAGATGGGGACCAGGATGTGGACATAATAAAAAATTAGGGAACATGATAGGAGACATTTCTACAATACATATAATCATTCTTATCTATTTAATACGATGACAACAGCTCTCCATACCTGCAGTCCACCACAAGGACCACCCTCTCTAATCCCTGAAAAATGAAATCATCCTCAGTGACGAAGAGAGGGGGCTAAGCGCCCCCCATGGTCTCAGAGCATTGACTCTTCTAAGAGTCCTAAGAGTCCTGCTCACACTGATGGGGTGCAGCTGTGGGACCCTATTTTCAGAGATGATGTCCTCCACCCAACTCTCAAAAAGCTGAAAGGGTCTTCAGTAGAGATGGATAGTCGAGCTGGGCTATCAGTCGGTCACCTCTGTAGCTGTAGTGTAATTTTTCCTATGGTCCAATGTGTAAATTAAACAAAAAAGTGCCCGTTTGTTATGATGTCCAAGATGGGGACCAGGATGTGGACATAATAAAAAATTAGGGAACATGATAGGAGACATTTCTACAATACATATAATCATTCTTATCTATCTAATACGATGATAACAGCTCTCCATATCTGCAGTCCACCACAAGGACCACCCTCTCTAATCCCTGAAAAATGAAATCATCCTCAGTGATGAAGAGAGGGGGCTAAGTGCCCCCAATGGTCTCAGAGCATTGACTCTTCTAAGAGTCCTAAGAGTCCTGCTCACACTGAAGGGGTGCAGCTGTGGGACCATATTTTCAGAGATGATGTCCTCCACCCAACTCTCAAAAAGCTGAAAGGGTCTTCAGTAGAGATGGATAGTCGAGCTGGGCTATCAGACGGTCACCTCTGTAGCTGTAGTGTCATTTTCCCTATGGTCCAATGTGTAAATTAAACAAAAAAGTGCACGTTTGTTATGATGTCCAAGATGGGGACCAGGATGTGGACATAATAAAAAATTAGGGAACATGATAGGAGACATTTCTACAATACATATAATCATTCTTATCTATCTAATACGATGACAACAGCTCTCCATACCTGCAGTCCACCACAAGGACCACCCTCTCTAATCCCTGAAAAATGAAATCATCCTCAGTGACGAAGAGAGGGGGCTAAGCGCCCCCATGGTCTCAGAGCATTAACTCTTCTAAGAGTCCTAAGAGTCCTGCTCACACTGATGGGGTGCAGCTGTGGGACCCTATTTTCAGAGATGATGTCCTCCACCCAACTCTCAAAAAGCTGAAAGGGTCTTCAGTAGAGATGGATAGTCGAGCTGGGCTATCAGACGGTCACCTCTGTAGCTGTAGTGTCATTTTTCCTATGGTCCAATGTGTAAATTAAACAAAAAAGTGCACGTTTGTTATGATGTCCAAGATGGGGACCAGGATGTGGACATAATAAAAAATTAGGGAACATGATAGGAGACATTTCTACAATACATATAATCATTCTTATCTATCTAATACGATGACAACAGCTCTCCATACCTGCAGTCCACCACAAGGACCACCCTCTCTAATCCCTGAAAAATGAAATCATCCTCAGTGACGAAGAGAGGGGGCCAAGCGCCCCCCATGGTACCAGAGCATTGACTCTTCTAAGAGTCCTAAGAGTCCTGCTCACACTGATGGGGTGAAGCTGTGGGACCCTATTTTCAGAGATGATGTCCTCCACCCAACTCTCAAAAAGCTGAAAGGGTCTTCAGTAGAGATGGATAGTCGAGCTGGGCTATCAGACGGTCACCTCTGTAGCTGTAGTGTCATTTTTCCTATGGTCCAATGTGTAAATTAAACAAAAAAGTGCACGTTTGTTATGATGTCCAAGATGGGGACCAGGATGTGGACATAATAAGAAATTAGGGAACATGATAGGAGACATTTCTACAATACATATAATCATTCTTATCTATCTAATACGATGACAACAGCTCTCCATACCTGCAGTCCACCACAATGACCACCCTCTCTAATCCCTGAAAAATGAAATCATCCTCAGGGACGAAGAGAGGGGGCTAAGCGCCCCCCATGGTTTTAGAGCATTGACTCTTCTAAGAGTCCTAAGAGTCCTGCTTACACTGATGGGGTGCAGCTGTGGGACCCTATTTTCAGAGATGATGTCCTCCACCCAACTCTCAAAAAGCTGAAAGGGTCTTCAGTAGAGATGGATAGTCGAGCTGGGCTATCAGACGGTCACCTCTGTAGCTGTAGTGTCATTTTTCCTATGGTCCAATGTGTAAATTAAACAAAAAAGTGCACGTTTGTTATGATGTCCAAGATGGGGACCAGGATGTGGACATAATAAAAAATTAGGGAACATGATAGGAGACATTTCTACAATACATATAATCATTCTTATCTATCTAATACGATCACAACAGCTCTCCATACCTGCAGTCCACCACAAGGACCACTCTCTCTAATCCCTGAAAAATGAAATCATCCTCAGTGACGAAGAGAGGGGGCTAAGCGCCCCCAATGGTCTCAGAGCATTGACTCTTCTAAGAGTCCTAAGATTCCTGCTCACACTGATGGGGTGCAGCTGTGGGACCCTATTTTCAGAGATGATGTCCTCCACCCAACTCTCAAAAAGCTGAAAGGGTCTTCAGTAGAGATGGGTAGTCGAGCTGGGCTATCAGACGGTCACCTCTGTAGCTGTAGTGTCATTTTTCCTATGGTCCAATGTGTAAATTAAACAAAAAAGTGCACGTTTGTTATGATGTCCAAGATGGGGACCAGGATGTGGACATAATAAAAAAATAGGGAACATGATAGGAGACATTTCTACAATACATATAATCATTCTTATCTATCTAATACGATGACAACAGCTCTCCATACCTGCAGTCCACCACAAGGACCACCCTCTCTTTTCCCTGAAAAGTGAAATCATCCTCAGTGACGAAGAGAGGGGGCTAAGCGCCCCCCATGGTCTCAGAGCATTAACTCTTCTAAGAGTCCTAAGAGTCCTGCTCACACTGATGGGGTGCAGCTGTGGGACCCTATTTTCAGAGATGATGTTCTCCACCCAACTCTCAAATAGCTGAAAGGGTCTTCAGTAGAGATGGATAGTCGAGCTGGGCTATCAGACGGTCACCTCTGTAGCTGTAGTGTCATTTTTCCTATGGTCCAATGTGTAAATTAAACAAAAAAGTGCACGTTTGTTATGATGTCCAAGATGGGGACCAGGATGTGGACATAATAAAAAATTAGGGAACATGATAGGAGACATTTCTACAATACATATAATCATTCTTATCTATTTAATACGATGACAACAGCTCTCCATACCTGCAGTCCACCACAAGGACCAAACTCTCTAATCCCTGAAAAATGAAATCATCCTCAGTGACGAAGAGAGGGGGCTAAGCGCCCCCCATGGTCTCAGAGCATTGACTCTTCTAAGAGTCCTAAGAGTCCTGCTCACACTGATGGGGTGCAGCTGTGGGACCCTATTTTCAGAGATGATGTCCTCCACCCAACTCTCAAAAAGCTGAAAGGGTCTTCAGTAGAGATGGATAGTCGAGCTGGGCTATCAGACGGTCACCTCTGTAGCTGTAGTGTCATTTTTCCTATGGTCCAATGTGTAAATTAAACAAAAAAGTGCACGTTTGTTATGATGTCCAAGATGGGGACCAGGATGTGGACATAATAAAAAATTAGGGAACATGATAGGAGACATTTCTACAATACATATAATCATTCTTATCTATCTAATACGATGACAACAGCTCTCCATACCGTATTTCATGGTCAATCCAGGTTTGTCAGTGATGGCACTGACATAATGTATGGCGTCTTTTTCGGGCGTTATCCTTTGCCTTTTCATTGTGAAAATCCAGTTGCCTATATCAAAGCAAATTCTACTACTTGTAAAGTATGCAGAAAATGAAATGTAGAACATATAACATCAACTGCTTAGGAACGCATCATAGGTTAGTACTTAAAAGGATATTGTCATGTTCTAGTCATAATGCAAGCTGGACATTTTTCATGTTACCCTGTAATCGCCGGCCTGTTCTAATGCTCACAAGCAAAGATATATGCTCAGCTGCTAAGGCTTCCCTCTGCCTTCTGAATGAAAATTGAATATGTCTGGCTCACTGTGTATATAGCAGGTGCTCAGAAAAAATAAGAGTCAATTCAAAAGAAATAGCTCTGGCACACTATAGTGATTAATAACGTAAGAAAAGAACTCTTGGAATGCTGAAAATTCTTTATTTGTGCAAAAGGATAATTCATCCAACGTTTCGACCTTGTTTTTAGGTCTTTATCAAGGATAAAGTTATCTAAGATCATAAAGGGTTACAAAACCATATAAACACGTAATTAGTACATAGTACAACATAACAGTACAATATATTGCTACTTGAGAGTACAATGGGTCAAATGACCATGAGGCACATACAAAAAATTTTTCCAAAGCCATAGTGAAAACATTTGTACTGAGGAAAGAAAATTTCCACATGACCTATCTGGAGAAACATTCTGGATCAAACAACCAAAAATAGTCAAGCAGGTAAATACACACCTATATGGATAACAGGATGATATGTGTTCAATTGTATAGCGTCATTGCCATTAAGGTACAAATGGAAAACTTGCAATCCTATATAGTGAAGGAAATGAACACATATCATATCAAAGAACACAGGAACATGGGTGTGAGAAAAACCTCAATGTTTATACTTTGTTCTTTATAATGGTGTGAACATGTATATGTCTCAGTACCTTATGCACTTGAGAATTCTAGTGAGTAGATGATGAAAGCCTATTCCAGAACTGGAATCGGTAAATAATTGTAGGTGGAATCTAAATGAAAAGATGGTACAAGTGTTATCATGACACGTGGGCTATAACACAATGGACCGTGTGACAAAGAAGAAAGGAGAGAAAGAAGAGGAAGAAAATGGAACTACCTGTAACATTACGTGATAGTCACTGGTAAGTATCACTTGACAATTCAGGTGAAAAAGGATTCCTTTATTAAAGGGTTCTCAGTCGCCTCAGGATCATGAAATACTAGGGTAAATGATATGAGAATGGGTAAGAAGCACCACTAAAGGAAATATGAGATGCAGGACATATATCTATAAACCCCTGAACTACATGATAGAAATAAAAAGAAGAAAAAAGAAAAAAAAGAAGAAAGAAGAAGAACACATAGAATGCGGAAAGAGAATGGGTACAACTACCTGAGTTACTGCAGGGAGGCCCCTGGTTGGTATTGTGAGGGTTAGTGGAATTCCTTCACTGAAGGGTTCTCAGTTGCCTCAGGTTCGTGAAAAATGCTATAGACAAATAATGCCCGGAGAAAAGGGGTTCATATACAGCGAATAATGGTAATACAAGGTACATGTGTCACATGTAATAGTATATATATATATATTGTACTAAGCTCTACACCAGAAATAGAAAGTAGTCCCTCTGCCTTTTGTCTAGGTGCCCTGAGTTATGTCCTGTAAACTGTCACAGCGACCCAGACACACATGTGTAGTAGGGGAATATCCCTGCTGAGATGCCAGTGCTAGAGCACTCGTTTGCTGTGGAGTTGAACGCTATGTGAGCAGTTCTTACCTTCAATGAGCATAAGTCTCTTTTTTCAGATTTCAATATCTCTGTGGGTATCTGGCAGAAATATGGAATACTCTTTACTGCTAAGACCCTGTACACCACTCCCACTAAAGGGGGCTTTACACGCTGCGACATCGCTAATGCGGAGTCGTTGGGGTCACGGAATTTGTGACGCACATCCGGCCGCATTAGCGATGTTGCTGCGTGTGACACCGATGAGCGATTTTGCATCGTTGCAAAAACGTGCAAAATCGCTCATCGGTGACATGGGTCTCCATTCTCGATTATCGTTACTGCAGCAGTAACGATGTAGTTCGTCGCTCCTGCGGCAGCACACATCACTCCGTGTGACACCGCAGAAACGAGGAACCTCTCCTTACCTGCCTCCCAGCCGCTATGAGGAAGGAAGGAGGTGGGCGGGATGTTCCGGCCACTCATCTCCGCCCCTCCGCTGCTATTGGGCGGTCGCTCAGTGACGTCGCTGTGACGCCGCACGGACCGCCCCCTTAGAAAGGAGGCGGTTCGCCGGTCACAGCGACGTCGCCGGGCAGGTAAGTATGTGTGACGGGTCTGGTCGGTGTTGTGCGGCATGGGCAGCGATTTACCCGTGTCGCGCAACAGATGGGGGCGGGTACCCACACTAGCGATATCGGGACCGATATCGCAGTGTGTAAAGTAGCCTTTAGTCACATGACCAAGACTGTATCTGTGTCCCTACAACACACTTGAGACAAATGTGTGTGTGAGCCTGCATTGTGGGGTATATATAATATATTATAGAGCTGGGAAGGATCATTCTAAGCAGTGAGCTGTTCCAGTATTTGTAGGAAAATACCCAGTAGAAGCATCAAACACAGCACCAATACCTCCCATCAGTATCCCACCACAGTGCCATGTAACCCATGCCCTACACTCCCATCTACACCAATACTATACAGGCACAAACTAGTATATCTGACTAAAAGCCCCCAAAATATGAAGAACGGCCTATAGTTGAGTGTGGATATAAAATCTATGTGAGCAGAGCTAGAATAGAAATCACTGATCGCATTGAAGTCATTCTGACCATAAATCACCATGATATCAAGGTGAGGAGTTGTGTGTTACTGCTGGGAGGAAAGGGTTAACAGTGGAATATTAAGGTGCATTTCTGTGTGCAGTGTTACTAGTCAATGTAACAATTCAGTATGAGCTGCTCTTGGTGCCGGGGGAGGGAGATGCTCTCCTGAGCAAGATAGATGGGGAATGAACATAATATCTATATAGTGTAAGGCAGGGGGTCTCAAACTCGGCTGGGTGTATGGGCCGCACAGAGGAAAAAAATAATTTGGGGGGCTGCATTCTTTGCAAGACAAAGTGACATTTTTATTGGTACCATATATGTATATATTTTTTTCACACACCTTTGGATGACTGATTTTCAACATTTTTCACTTGTTTATTATAACAAATGTGCACATTCTTTGGTTAAATCTAAAAAAAATAAATGTGATGTTAAAAAAAAGTCATGCCTTATTTTGGTTTTTTTTACATTTTATCCCTTTCTTTTAACTAATAGTGTTACAATTATGACGCTAGCGTTTTGTGAAGGGAATGCTTTGCCTACTTCCGTGACTATGGCCTTCCGGAACTGCTGCATTTTGGCTGACCTCTCCGCCTCGGGAATAAGAGACATAAAGTTCTCCTTGTAGCGTGGGTCTAACAGTGTTACCAACCAGTAATGATTGTCGGCCAAGATGTTCTTAACGCGAGGGTCACGAGACAGGCAGCTTACCATAAAGTCATCCATGTGCGCCAGACTCTTAACAGCCATCACTTCAGTATCCAGACCAACACGATGACTGAACATGCTGTCCTCCTCCTTCTCCTCCTCCTCATCTACCCTGTCCTCTGGCCAGCCACGCTGAACTGAGCATATGACTGGTATGCATGTCATATCCTCAATTTGGCCGGAGAGTTGCTCCATGTCTTCATCTTCCTCCTCGTCATAGTCCTCCACTGCACGTTGTGATGAGACGAGGCTGGGCTATGTGTTATCACCCACACCCACTACTGTTTCTTGCTCCAACTCATCGTGTTCCGCCTGCAATGCATCATGTTTGGTTTTGAGCAGAGACCGTTTTAGAAGGCAGAGAAGCGGTATGGTGACGCTAATAATGGCGTCATCGCCGCTCACCATCTTGGTGGAGTCCTCAAAGTTTTGGAGGATGGTACATAGGTCGGACATCCATCTCCACTCCTCAGGTGTTATGTGTGGAGTTTGACCCATTTCCCGACGGCTTAGGTGATGCAGGTACTCAACAACTGCCCTCTTCTGCTCACATATCCTGATCAACATGTGCAGAGTTGAATTCCAACGCGTGGGGACATCACACACCAGTCTGTGAGCCGGAAGATGCAAACGACGCTGAAAGCCGGCAAGGCCGGCTGAAGCAGTAGGTGACTTTCGAAAATGTGCAGACAGGCGGCGAACTTTTACCAGCAGATCAGACAGCTCTGGGTATGACTTTAGAAACCGCTGAACCACGAGGTTGAGCACATGGGCCATGCATGGAACATGTGTCAGCTGGCCTCGCCTCAAAGCCGCCACTAGGTTCCGGCCATTGTCACACACAACCTTTCCTGGCTTTAGGTTCAGAGGTGTGAGCCAGTGATCTGCATGCTGTTTTAGAGCTGTCCACACCTCTTCTGCATTGTGGGATTTGTCACTTATGCAGATTAGCTGCAGCACAGCCTGTTGCCGCTTCGCCGAGGCAGTGCTGCAGTGCTTCCAGCTTGGGACTGGTGTGGAGGGTAAAGTGGATGAGGATGCGCAGGAGGAGGAGGAGGCTGAAGAGCATGACATTCCGGAGCTGTAGAGTGTGGGTGAAACCCTGACTGAGGTAGGGCCTGCAAACCTTGGTGTGGGAAGGACTTGTTCCGTTCCTCGCTCAAACTGGGTCCCAGCTGGGCTGGGCTGGGTCCCTACCCGGCTGGGTAGGGCGTTGTGGGGGGTTTGTCTATCTCCGTTTGAGGTGAGTTTGTTTAAGTTAGCCTTTTCTTTGGCGTTTTTTGGAGCCCTGCGGGTTGGGGAGTTGGTATCGCCCAGTAAGGCGTTCCCCGGGGGCTTAGATTGGGGTGACATTGTCAGTGGAAAACGGAGTTGAATTTTGGATTAGGAAATCGAAAACTGATCAGAGAGGTGTGGGTAGACTAGTCCGTTTGGGGATGGTTGTGGCATCTGATATGTGCCCGTTCAAGTGTCTCGGGAATTTTCAACAGATCCGTCCGAAGGTGGATGGCCCCTTATTATGTCACGAGGATGGGTCCTTTTTATCGAGATACCAATTTGTGAGTGTTTTTAGGGCATGTTTGAAGTCGTTGGGGTTAGATCCGAAGTCTTTCGGATTGGGGCAGCGACGGAGGCCTCTATATGCGGCCTACCGGAGGAGACAGTTAAGCAGATTGGTAGGTGGAAGTCGCAGCGCTTTAAGTCGTATGTACGTCCCCAGGTGGTTGTTGGCAATTGAGGGGAAAAGGGGGGGGGTATTAGGGTAGCAATGGGGGGGGAGAGTGTGTGTTTTTTGTCAATTTGGTTTGGTGAGGCAATAAAATGGTGTCGTCTGTACATTTTGTATTGCAGAAGCACCCCCCCTTCCTTCCCTGGTCTGGATCCTTGGCCACTCTTATGTGTATTGGGGAGCCCGACGAGCGGACGCGAGATGGAACGGGAGACAGCTAGGTTTTGAGAAGGACCTGGCTCTCGTGCGATGGCTCGGTGTTCGGGGGTTAGGGTGGAACAGGGTGTTGCAGGAGGTGCATAGATACGCCCGGTTGGACAGACCTCCTGACATCTTAGTGTTGCATGCCGGGGGGAATGATTTGGGTGGGCGTCCTTTTCGAATCTTGATAAAGGACATCAAACATGATTTGTTACGGTTATGGGTGTCGTTTCCAGGTCTAACGATAGTCTGGTCGGAGATAGTAGCGAGAAAGAGTTGGCAGAAAGCGCGGTCAGTTGACAGGTTGAACAAGGCGCGGGCGAAGGTTAATAGGGCGATCTCGAAGTTTGTTAGTCGGAACGGGGGTATAGCAATACGGCATGTTGAGTTGGAAAGGACGGAAGAGGAATTTTGGTTGGCTGACGGGGTACACCTTAATGCGGTGGGAACTGACTTATGGGCTCTTGGCTTGCAGGGAGGTATTGAGAGGGCCCTTTGGTTGCGGGGGGTCTCAGGCACTTGAAGGGTTTCAAGGTGCCTTCGTTGTGGTGTTGTTTATTGGTGGGTCCTTGAAGTTGGTTTAAAATTGGTTCGGGGATTCATCCGGGTATGGATCCCCTCATTGGCAGAATTGATGGTCCCCTGGTGATTTTGGGGGGGAACCCCGACGGGGTATGTCGGGGCCCCTGGGGGTGTGGTTGGGGTTGACGGAGGATTAACCCTTACCATTTGGTGCTCCTGAGCCAGTGTGGGTAACGGCTGGGAGCAAGTTGAGGTTTTTTATTGCTCGGTTATGGGAATCACCAGGGTTTTGGTAGCTTCAAGGACCTTACCACATTGCAAATTTTATTGGTTATGTATTCTTGTTAATAAAATGGCTGCTATGGCCAAAATTATCCAAAGATAAATTTGTGTCTGTGTAATTACTTTTAAATAAGAAATGGGAATGGAGGTGTGGGGTATGAAAGGAAGACCGGAGTCAACAATTCCAGGGTCAAGCATGTTTATTTGCGTAAGCTTCGTTCCAGGGTAGAAAGGGTAAGAGTGCCTTTCAGAATTCGAAGTGGTCGGACTGTACGGACCACCAAGAACTGCAGGAGAGCTTGAACATCTTCCCATGGATTTGCGACATCCTCCCTCATCAGTTACGTAGGTAAGCAGGTTCTCAGCATTGCAGCCCATTTGTTGTCTTAAGTTAGTTAAGCGGGGTTAACTAACCTGTCAGTTCAGCCTCAGGTCTAAAGCAGAGGCCTGGACTCCACTCCTTACTCCTCACTCCACAACTCTCCTTAAAAACAACTGACTCCTTTTTCCTGCCCCGGGGTCTCCAGACCCCTAGGTGGGCGTTTCCTTCCATCTGGTCCTGCCCACTGGTGTGCCTGTCTTTCCCTGGGGGAGGTGACTAGGATTTTCTGGTTGGCTTTGTGTGACTTAGGTGAGGGAAGTTGTTATGCGGGGGCCTATGTGTGACTACCTGCAGTGTCAGGGCGTCACATATGTATGTGTGTATGTCTGCTAAAGGAATCCGCACCGTCATATTTACAAACACAAAATTTTGCAGACACCTCATGTGACTCAGGGAATGTTGTAGACTATGTTTTAACAGGAATATTTAACCCCGCGCTTTACAGTTACTCTCCAAAAAACCTGCCTCCATTAAACTGAATGGAGGTGGGAGCTGCAAGTTATTAATAGCAGCTGTGATTGGTTGCTATAGGAACAAAGGACATTCATAGTATAAGAAGCTTATGTGTGAGATAATATGATGTCAGTGGGGAGACAGATAGAGAGAGACAGACACAGACTGAGAGACAAACAGACAGAGACAGATAGGCATAGACAGACAGGGAAAGAGACAGAGACAAACAGACAGAGGCAGACAGGGAAAGAGACAGACAGAGATAGACAGGGAAAAAAGGCAGACAGACAGAGACAGAGAAAGAGACAGAGGCAGATAGGGAAACAGACAGAGACAAACATACAGAGACAGGCAGGAGAAAAGGCAGACCGACAGGGAAAGAGACAGACAGGGGAAGAGACAGACAGAGAGAGACAGACAGATAGAGACAGACAAAGAAATACAGAGATAGACAGGGAAAGAGACAAACGGGGAATGAGTCAGACAGAGAGAGACAAAGAGAGACAGGCAGAGAGAGACAGAGAAAGAGACAGACAGGGGAAGAGAAAGACAGAGACAGACAAAGAAATACAGAGACAGACAGGGGAAGAGACAGACAGGGGAAGAGACAGACAGGGGAAGAGACAGACAGACAGGGAAAGAGACAGACCTGGAAAAGAGACAGACCTGGAAAAGAGACAGGCCTGGAAAAGAGACAGACAGACATAGAAACAGACAGCCACAAAGAGAGAGAGAGACAGACAGACACAGAGAGACAGACAGAGATAGAGAGACAGACAGACATGGATAGAGATAGAGACACACAGAGACAGACAGATGACAGAGACTGGGAGAGAGACAGACAGAAGCATAAATCCCTAACTAAAACTTAACATTTAATGATAGTTTTAAAAGGTAAAAAAACACAAATCATGTAAATAGAATGACTCTCTTCTGTGCATAGAGTCAACATTTTGTGTTTGTAAATATGACGGTGCGGATTCCTTTAGCAGACATACACACATACATATGTGACGCCCTGACACTGCAGGTAGTCACACATAGGCCCCCGCATAACAACTTCCCTCACCTAAGTCACACAAAGCCAACCAGAAAACCCTAGTCACCTCCCCCAGGGAAAGACAGGCACACCAGTGGGCAGGACCAGACGGAAGGAAACGCCCACCTAGGGGTCTGGAGACCCCGGGGCAGGAAAAAGGAGTCAGTTGTTTTTAAGGAGAGTTGTGGAGTGAGGAGTAAGGAGTGGAGTCCAGGCCTCTGCTTTAGACCTGAGGCTGAACTGACAGGTTAGTTAACCCCGCTTAACTAACTTAAGATAACAAATGGGCTGCAATGCTGAGAACCTGCTTACCTACGTAACTGATGAGGGAGGATGTCGCAAATCCATGGGAAGATGTTCAAGCTCTCCTGCAGTTCTTGGTGGCCCGTACAGTCCGACCACTTCGAATTCTGAAAGGCACTCTTACCCTTTCTACCCTGGAACGAAGCTTAGGCAAATAAACATGCTTGACCCTGGAATTGTTGACTCCGGTCTTCCTTTCATACCCCACACCTCCATTCCCATTTCTTATTTAAAAGTAATTACACAGACACAAATTTATCTTTGGATAATTTTGGCCATAGCAGCCATTTTATTAACAAGAATACATAACCAATAAAATTTGCAATGTGGTAAGGTCCTTGAAGCTACCAAAACCCTGGTGATTCCCATAACCGAGCAATAAAAAACCTCAACTTGCTCCCAGCCATTACCCACACTGGCTCAGGAGCACCAAATGGTAAGGGTTAATCCTCCGTCAACCCCAACCACACCCCCAGGGGCCCCGACATACCCCGTCGGGGTTCCCCCCCAAAATCACCAGGGGACCATCAATTCTGCCAATGAGGGGATCCATACCCGGATGAATCCCCGAACCAATTTTAAACCAACTTCAAGGACCCACCAATAAACAACACCACAACGAAGGCACCTTGAAACCCTTCAAGTGCCTGAGACCCCCCGCAACCAAAGGGCCCTCTCAATACCTCCCTGCAAGCCAAGAGCCCATAAGTCAGTTCCCACCGCATTAAGGTGTACCCCGTCAGCCAACCAAAATTCCTCTTCCGTCCTTTCCAACTCAACATGCCGTATTGCTATACCCCCGTTCCGACTAACAAACTTCGAGATCGCCCTATTAACCTTCGCCCGCGCCTTGTTCAACCTGTCAACTGACCGCGCTTTCTGCCAACTCTTTCTCGCTACTATCTCCGACCAGACTATCGTTAGACCTGGAAACGACACCCATAACCGTAACAAATCATGTTTGATGTCCTTTATCAAGATTCGAAAAGGACGCCCACCCAAATCATTCCCCCCGGCATGCAACACTAACATGTCAGGAGGTCTGTCCAACCGGGCGTATCTATGCACCTCCTGCAACACCCTGTTCCACCCTAACCCCCGAACACCGAGCCATCGCACGAGAGCCAGGTCCTTCTCAAAACCTAGCTGTCTCCCGTTCCATCTCGCGTCCGCTCGTCGGGCTCCCCAATACACATAAGAGTGGCCAAGGATCCAGACCAGGGAAGGAAGAGGGGGTGCTTCTGCAATACAAAATGTACAGACGACACCATTTTATTGCCTCACCAAACCAAATTGACAAAAAACACACACTCTCACCCCCCCCCATTGCTACCCTAATACCCCCCCCTTTTCCCCTCAATTGCCAACAACCACCTGGGGACGTACATACGACTTAAAGCGCTGCGACTTCCACCTACCAATCTGCTTAACTGTCTCCTCCGGTAGGCCGCATATAGAGGCCTCCGTCGCTGCCCCAATCCGAAAGACTTCGGATCTAACCCCAACGACTTCAAACATGCCCTAAAAACACTCACAAATTGGTATCTCGATAAAAAGGACCCATCCTCATGACATAATAAGGGGCCATCCACCTTCGGACGGATCTGTTGAAAATTCCCGAGACACTTGAACGGGCACATATCAGATGCCACAACCATCCCCAAACGGACTAGTCTACCCACACCTCTCTGATCAGTTTTCGATTTCCTAATCCAAAATTCAACTCCGTTTTCCACTGACATAATGTCACCCCAATCCAAGCCCCCGGGGAACGCCTTACTGGGCGATACCAACTCCCCAACCCGCAGGGCTCCAAAAAACGCCAAAGAAAAGGCTAACTTAAACAAACTCACCTCAAACGGAGATAGACAAACCCCCCACAACGCCCTACCCAGCCGGGTAGGGACCCAGCCCAGCCCAGCTGGGACCCAGTTTGAGCGAGGAACGGAACAAGTCCTTCCCACACCAAGGTTTGCAGGCCCTACCTCAGTCAGGGTTTCACCCACACTCTACAGCTCCGGAATGTCATGCTCTTCAGCCTCCTCCTCCTCCTGCGCATCCTCATCCACTTTACCCTCCACACCAGTCCCAAGCTGGAAGCACTGCAGCACTGCCTCGGCGAAGCGGCAACAGACTGTGCTGCAGCTAATCTGCATAGGTGACAAACCCCACAATGCAGAAGAGGTGTGGACAGCTCTAAAACAGCATGCAGATCACTGGCTCACACCTCTGAACCTAAAGCCAGGAAAGGTTGTGTGTGACAATGGCCGGAACCTGGTGGCGGCTTTGAGGCGAGGCCAGCTGACACATGTTCCATGCATGGCCCATGTGCTCAACCTCGTGGTTCAGCGGTTTCTAAAGTCATACCCAGAGCTGTCTGATCTGCTGGTAAAAGTTCGCTGCCTGTCTGCACATTTTCGAAAGTCACCTACTGCTTCAGCCGGCCTTGCCGGCTTTCAGCGTCGTTTGCATCTTCCGGCTCACAGACTGGTGTGTGATGTCCCCACGCGTTGGAATTCAACTCTGCACATGTTGATCAGGATATGTGAGCAGAAGAGGGCAGTTGTTGAGTAGCTGCATCACCTAAGCCGTCGGGAAATGGGTCAAACTCCACACATAACACCTGAGGAGTGGAGATGGATGTCCGACGTATGTACCATCCTCCAAAACTTTGAGGACTCCACCAAGATGGTGAGCGGCGATGACGCCATTATTAGCGTCACCATACCGCTTCTCTGCCTTCTAAAACGGTCTCTGCTCAAAACCAAACATGATGCATTGCAGGCGGAACACGATGAGTTGGAGCAAGAAACAGTAGTGGGTGTGGGTGATAACACATAGCCCAGCCTCGTCTCATCACAACGTGCAGTGGAGGACTATGACGAGGAGGAGGATGAAGACATGGAGCAACTCTCCGGCCAAATTGAGGATATGACATGCATACCAGTCATATGCTCAGTTCAGCGTGGCTGGCCAGAGGACAGGGTAGATGATGAGGAGGAGGAGGAGGAGGAGGAGAAGGAGGAGGACAGCATGTTCAGTCATCGTGTTGGTCTGGATACTGAAGTGATGGCTGTTAAGAGTCTGGCGCACATGGATGACTTTGTGGTAAGCTGCCTGTCTCGTGACCCTCGCGTTAAGAACATCTTGGCCGACAATCATTACTGGTTGGTAACACTGTTAGACCCACGCTACAAGGAGAACTTTATGTCTCTTATTCCCGAGGCGGAGAGGTCAGCCAAAATGCAGCAGTTCCGGAAGGCCATAGTCACGGAAGTAGGCAAAGCATTCCCTTCACAAAACGCTAGCGTCATAATTGTAACACTATTAGTTAAAAGAAAGGGATAAAATGTAAAAAAAAACAAAATAAGGCATGACTTTTTTTTAACATCAAATTTTTTTTTTTTAGATTTAACCAAAGAATGTGCACATTTGTTATAATAAACAAGTGAAAAATGTTGAAAATCAGTCATCCAAAGGTGTGTGAAAAAAATATATATATATGGTACCAATAAAAATGTCACTTTGTCCTGCAAAGAATGCAGGCCCCCAAATTATTTTTTTCCTCTGTGCGGCCCATACACCCAGCCGAGTTTGAGACCCCCTGCCTTACACTATATAGATATCATGTTAATTCCCCATCTATCTTGCTCAGGAGAGCATCTCCCTCCCCCGGCACCAAGAGCAGCTCATATTGAATTGTTACATTGACTAGTAACACTGCACACAGAAATGCACCTTAATATTCCACTGTTAACCCTTTCCTCCCAGCAGTAACACACAACTCCTCACCTTGATATCATGGTGATTTATGGTCAGAATGACTTCAATGCGATCAGTGATTTCTATTCTAGCTCTGCTCACATAGATTTTATATCCACACTCAACTATAGGCCGTTCTTCATATTTTGGGGGCTTTTAGTCAGATATACTAGTTTGTGCCTGTATAGTATTGGTGTAGATGGGAGTGTAGGGCATGGGTTACATGGCACTGTGGTGGGATACTGATGGGAGGTATTGGTGCTGTGTTTGATGCTTCTACTGGGTATTTTCCTACAAATACTGGAACAGCTCACTGCTTAGAATGATCCTTCCCAGCTCTATAATATATTATATATACCCCACAATGCAGGCTCACACACACATTTGTCTCAAGTGTGTTGTAGGGACACAGATACAGTCTTGGTCATGTGACTAAAGGCTACTTTACACACTGCGATATCGGTCCCGATATCGCTAGTGTGGGTACCCGCCCCATCTGTTGCGCGACACGGGCAAATCGCTGCCCATGCCGCACAACACCGACCAGACCCGTCACACATACTTACCTGACCGGCGACGTCGCTGTGACCGGCGAACCGCCTCCTTTCTAAGGGGGCGGTCCGTGCGGCGTCACAGCGACGTCACTGAGCGACCGCCCAATAGCAGCGGAGGGGCGGAGATGAGTGGCCGGAACATCCCGCCCACCTCCTTCCTTCCTCATAGCGGCTGGGAGGCAGGTAAGGAGAGGTTCCTCGTTTCTGCGGTGTCACACGGAGTGATGTGTGCTGCCGCAGGAGCGACGAACTACATCGTTACTGCTGCAGTAACGATAATCGAGAATGGAGACCCATGTCACCGATGAGCGATTTTGCACGTTTTTGCAACGATGCAAAATCGCTCATCGGTGTCACACGCAGCAACATCGCTAATGCGGCCGGATGTGCGTCACAAATTCCGTGACCCCAACGACTCCGCATTAGCGATGTCGCAGCGTGTAAAGCCCCCTTTAGTGGGAGTGGTGTACAGGGTCTTAGCAGTAAAGAGTATTCCATATTTCTGCCAGATACCCACAGAGATATTGAAATCTGAAAAAAGAGACTTCTGCTCATTGAAGGTAAGAACTGCTCACATAGCGTTCAACTCCACAGCAAACGAGTGCTCTAGCACTGGCATCTCAGCAGGGATATTCCCCTACTACACATGTGTGTCTGGGTCGCTGTGACAGTTTACAGGACATAACTCAAGGCACCTAGATAGAAGGCAGAGGTACTGGGATTGGTTGGTTTTTGGTGACGGAGGTGCAGGGGCTGGCGCCCATGTGCAGTGCTGGCTAAGGTATATTGATGATATTTTGATTTTTTGGCAGGGCACTGTGGAGCAGCTCGAGACATTTATGGAGGAACTTAATAACAACACCTTTAACATCAGATTGACGCATAAGCATAGCAGCAGTTGCGTTGACTTCCTGGATATTAAAATTTCATTCGGTTCTGAGCGAATTGTTCAGACCGACGTCCATAGGAAGGAAACATCAGTCAACGCACTGCTGCATGCTTCTTCTGCTCATACCCCCTCCACCATCCGGGCCGTACCGACTGGCCAGTTCCTCAGGATGAAGCAAATTTGTTCGTCAGACACTGCTTTTGAACAACAGTCTGCCGACCTCCAGCGCCATAGGGGTGGCAAAGGCGGTCTTCCCCCGGTCTGCCTCAGCAACGGACACTAGCCAATAGTGACTAGTGAGATCAAGGGTAGAAAAATAATTTGCAGTTCTCAATGCAGCTAGCGATTCCTCAATACGGGGGAGTGGTGCTGTCCTTCTTCTTTAACAGGACCAACGGAGCTGCCCAAAGGCTACAACTGTCACGGATAACCCCAGCCGCCTTCATGTTGCTCAACATGTCCTTGGTACACTGGTAATGTGAAGGTGGTATTGGCTTATAGCTCTCTTTGATGGGTGGGTGTGCACCTGTGGGGATGTAGTGTTGGACCCCTTTTATTCCCTCAAAATCTAGCGGATGTTTGCTGAAGACTTGCTCGCTCGTATTCTTGCACTACCCTGTGGACCCGCTTCTTGTGATGTGAAGGTGTGGAGTCAGTGCCTACGTGTAATTCCTTACACCACTCCTCTGGCTGACTTGGTGAGCAGTCACTGACTGGGTGGGGTGCAGTAATAGTGGATGCTGCTACTTGGATAGCATGTGTATCTACTGTGAACAGCTTATCAATGGTGGCAAGTCGGGGCAGCTTAACCTCCTGCTCTCCGCAGTTTAACACTCTCACGGGCACTCTTCCCTTCCGCACTAATGAATAAAACTATGATGTAAATATCATATAGATACCCCACAATTGTAAATAAAGGTAGGTTATGGGAAAAGGGGGAACAGGGAAAGAGGAAAATAGTGTAATAAAGTATACCTTCTGGGGGTGAGAGGAAATGGCAGCACAGCCAGTGGAGGTGAAGCAAAAGGAAGCCTGCAACTAAAGAGTTGAGAGCGTTATCACATGGTGACTGAGCCTGATTGTAAAGGGAGCATAGAGTGGAGCATACTCTGGGCACGTTAGAACCCAAGTTCTTAAACCATGAATATGGACCCCTTTTATTCTCCCAAAGTCTAGCGGATGTTTGCTGAAGACTTGCTCGTATTCTTGCACTACCCTGTGGACCCGCTTCTTGTGATGTGAAGGTGTGGAGTCAGTGCCTACGTGTAATTCCTTACACCACTCCTCTGGTTGACTTGGTGAGCTGTCACTGAATGGGTGTGGTGAAGTAACGGTGGATGCTGTGGCTTGGATATCATATTAAATATAGGGACCCCCATACAGTAGTATGAGAATTTTTTTTGTATTCAATGATCGGTATTACCTTCAGGGGCGCGGCACGTGGACGTGCGTTCCATTAGCCTCACTGCATTCCACTCCCATACAGGAAGTGGGCGCAGCTATTACTACGGTCGCACATAAAAGAACCCACAGCCACTACTGCACACAGCTGACTCCACCACTGGAAACCCACTTCTACACCAACGCAGGTAAGACAGGATCGGCACCTCTATGCTCCCGTTACAATCAGGCTCAGTCACCATGTGATAATGCTCTCAACAATTTAGTTGCAGGCTTCCCCTTGCTTCACCTCCACTGGCTGTGCTGCCATTTCCTCTCCCCCCTGGAAGGTATACTTTATTACACTATTTTCCTGTTTCCCTCTTCTCCCTTTTCCCATAACCTACCTTTATCTGCATTTGTGGGGTATCTATATACTATTTATATCACAGTTTTATTCATTAATACGGAAGGGAAGAGTGCGCGTGAGAGTGTTGAACTGCGGAGAGCAAGAGGTTAAGCTGCCCCGATTTGCCACCATTGATAAGCTGTTCACAGTAGATACACATGCTATCCAAGCAGCAGCAGCATCCACCATTACTGCACCCCACCCAGTCAGTGACAGCTCACCAAGTCAGCCAGAGGAGTGGTGTCAGGAATTACACGTAGGCACTGACTACACACCTTCACATCACAAGAAGGGGGTGCAAGTGTGACGCCCTGGACTAGCCAGTTAGTCACAGACATAACACACACACACCCCCTTTCCCGGATAGTTACACTAGTCAGACACAAAACCGTTGTTGCCTCCCTCCAGGGGCTGATGTCCACACCAGGTGGGGCGGAGCCAGGCGGTTGGCCCCACCCACCAAGGAGTTCACAGGCCTGGAGGTGGGAAAACCAGTCAGTTAGTTGAAGTTCAGTTTAGAGTTGAACCGTGGAGGTAGTGAGTTCAGTGAGGAGGCCAGTTTTGGGTAGGAGTGCAAAACTGCTAGTGTCTGGGTCAGATCCCAGGCACTATGGGGAGATAAGGTATGCACACCAGTGACTATGTAAGGGGAATACATGAAATAGCAGAAACTGCAGTGTGAATACTGACTTGAAAATTTCAATAGCTATATGCAAGAGTGAATATGTGAAAAATGGAATCTGCATTACTGCCATGAACATATGAATCAAGAGAAATTTAGCTACTGAATTGATCAATGCAATAGAGCCCCAACACTACGCCAAAGTATTTCTCTACGTTGGGGTCCCTAGCTTGTGTGTGTCCTCTCATGCAGTTAAAAAACCTACCGTGTATGGGAAGCTGAGACCCAGGCTATTTATGCGTATGATATGGATTGGCAATAGGTGTGGTTGGGGAGGGTTCACAAACGAAAAAATACTAACAAATAGGAATAACGTTTGGAACACCATTCTAAGTCCGAACTGGGTGCAAAAACCTAAAAAAACATCACTATGGGGAGATAAGGTATGCACACCAGTGACTATGTAAGGGGAATACATGAAATAGCAGAAACTGCTGTGTGAATACTGACTTGAAAAATCCAATAGCATTAATTCACATAATCCTAGTGACTGCGCACACAACATGGCCAAACGAAAACAAAAGACAGTACCTGGCCATTCAATCCAATGGAAACTCATAGGCAACACAGTCCATTAGACTAGGCAATTACATGCAGCCAAACAAAGTTCATGGGCCTTGCCTCAGAGTCGAACCCACAACCTCTTGGAGAACAAGCAAAGAGCCTACCACTAAACCAACTCAGTGAAGTTGGAAACCGACTCTACATTAATTAACATAATCCTAGTGACTGCGCACACAACATGGCCAAACAAAAGCAAAAGACAGTACCTGGCCTATCAATCCAATGGAAACTCATAGGTAACACAGTACATTGGACTAGGCAATTACATGCAGCCATACAAAGCCCATGGGTCTTGCCCCAGAGTCGAACCCACAACCTCTCGTAGCATGTAATTGCCTAGTCCAATGGACTATGTTGTATATGAGTTTCCATTGGATTGATAGGCCAGGGACTGTCTTTTGCTTTTGTTTGGCCATGTTGTGTGCACAGTCACTAGGATTATGTGAACTAATGTAAACTCTGTCACCAACTTCTCTGTGTTGGTGTAGTGGTAGGCTCTTTGCTTGGGCTACAAGAGGTTGTGGGTAGAGTTGAGCGCGGTTCGCGGTTCGTGGTTCTCCAGTTCTAGGCTCGAGTGATTTTTGGGCTGATCGAACTAGAACTCGAGCTTTTTGCTAAAAGCTCGGTAGTTCTAGAAACGTTCGAGAACGGTTCTAGCAGCAAAAAGCAGGGCTTTTTACAGCTACAGTGTGCAGGAGCCATCGCTGGCAGCCTGCCACAAGCTGGTAACCAAGATAAACATCGGGTATCCAAGCAAAGCGCTTTGGTTAGTAACCCGATGTTTATCCTAGTTACGTGCAGGAAGCCCACACTTCCCCGCTCAGCTCGCTCCGCCCCCTCCTGCCCGCGGCATGTACACATACATACATACACACACATACACACACACACATACACACACACACACACACACACACACGGTCCCGCTCGGCTTACCTGCGGTCGGTCCGGAGGCAGCAGTCCTTGGCACTGGAAACTGTGGCTGCCGGCCCTTTAAGGGTGTGTTCTCCTTCATTGAGCATCATCTGTGGGCGGAGCTACCGCCCGGCGTCCTGCTCGGTCGCACAGATGAAGGAGTCACAGTGCCAGCCAGCGACCCCCAGCACATCGCTTCCCTCCGGCGCTGTGTGGGCCCCATCTGCACCGTGACCTGATCAGTATGTGGGACATCACTCCCTCCCCGCCCCTCCCTGTCCCCCCGTGCGTGTGTGGGCCCCGCAGAGCCGTGTGTGTGGCCCCCGGAGCCGTGTGTGTGGCCCCCGGAGCCGCGTGTGTGGGCCCCGGAGCCGCGTGTGTGACCCCCGGAGCCGCGTGTGTGGGCCCCGCAGAGCAAGGTGTGTGTTTGTATGTATGTATATATGCAGCAGAGCAGTATGCGTGTCTATATGTATGTATATATGCAGCAGAGCAGTATGCGTGTCTGTATGTATGTATATATGCAGCAGAGCAGTATGCGTGTCTATATGTATGTATATATGCAGCAGAGCAGTATGCGTGACTATATGTATGTATATATGCAGCAGAGCAGTATGCGTGTCTATATGTATGTATATATGCAGCAGAGCAGTATGCGTGTCTATATGTATGTATATATGCAGCAGAGCAGTATGCGTGTCTGTATGTATGTATATATGCAGCAGAGCAGTATGCGTGTCTATATGTATGTATATATGCAGCAGAGCAGTATGCGTGTCTGTATGTATGTATATATGCAGCAGAGCAGTATGCGTGTCTATATGTATGTATATATGCAGCAGAGCAGTATGCGTGACTATATGTATGTATATATGCAGCAGAGCAGTATGCGTGTCTATATGCATGTATATATGCAGCAGAGCAGTATGCGTGTCTATATGTATGTATATATGCAGCAGAGCAGTATGCGTGTCTGTATGTATGTATATATGCAGCAGAGCAGTATGCGTGTCTATATGTATGTATATATGCAGCAGAGCAGTATGCGTGTCTATATGTATGTATATATGCAGCAGAGCAGTATGCGTGTCTGTATGTATGTATATATGCAGCAGAGCAGTATGCGTGTCTATATGTATGTATATATGCAGCAGAGCAGTATGCGTGTCTATATGTATGTATATATGCAGCAGAGCAGTATGCGTGTCTATATGTATGTATATATGCAGCAGAGCAGTATGCGTGTCTGTATGTATGTATATATGCAGCAGAGCAGTATGCGTGTCTATATGTATGTATATATGCAGCAGAGCAGTATGCGTGTCTATATGTATGTATATATGCAGCAGAGCAGTATGCGTGACTATATGTATGTATATATGCAGCAGAGCAGTATGCGTGACTATATGTATGTATATATGCAGCAGAGCAGTATGCGTGTCTATATGTATGTATATATGCAGCAGAGCAGAATGCGTGTCTATATGTATGTATATATGCAGCAGAGCAGTATGCGTGTCTATATGTATGTATATATGCAGCAGAGCAGTATGCGTGACTATATGTATGTATATATGCAGCAGAGCAGTATGCGTGTCTATATGTATGTATATATGCAGCAGAGCAGTATGCGTGTCTATATGTATGTATATATGCAGCAGAGCAGTATGCGTGTCTATATGTATGTATATATGCAGCAGAGCAGTATGCGTGACTATATGTATGTATATATGCAGCAGAGCAGTATGCGTGTCTATATGTATATATATATGCAGCAGAGCAGTATGCGTGTCTATATGTATGTATATATGCAGCAGAGCAGTATGCGTGACTATATGTATGTATATATGCAGCAGAGCAGTATGCGTGTCTATATGTATGTATATATGCAGCAGAGCAGTATGCGTGTCTATATGTATGTATATATGCAGCAGAGCAGTATGCGTGTCTATATGTATGTATATATGCAGCAGAGCAGTATGCGTGTCTGTATGTATGTATATATGCAGCAGAGCAGTATGCGTGTCTATATGTATGTATATATGCAGCAGAGCAGTATGCGTGTCTATATGTATGTATGTATGCAGCAGAGCAGTATGCGTGTCTATATGTATGTATATATGCAGCAGAGCAGTATGCGTGTCTATATGTATGTATATATGCAGCAGAGCAGTATGCGTGTCTATATGTATGTATATATGCAGCAGAGCAGTATGCGTGTCTATATGTATGTATATATGCAGCAGAGCAGTATGCGTGTCTATATGTATGTATATATGCAGCAGAGCAGTATGCGTGTCTATATGTATGTATATATGCAGCAGAGCAGTATGCGTGTCTGTATGTATGTATATATATATATGCAGCAGAGCAATATGCGTGTCTGTCTGTATGTATGCATGTATGTATGCAGCAGAGCAGTATGCGTGTCTGTATGTATGCATGTATGTATGCAGCAGAGCAGTATGCGTGTATGTATGTATGCATGTATGTATGCAGCAGAGCAGTATGCGTGTCTGTCTGTATGTATGTATGCAGCAGAGCAGTGTGTGTGTGTGTCTGTATGTATGTATGCAGCAGAGCAGTGTGTGTGTGTGTGTCTGTATGTATGTATGCAGCAGAGCAGTATGTGTGTGTCTGTCTATATGTATGTATGTAGCAGAGCAGTGTGTGTGTCTGTCTATGTGTATGTATGCAGCAGAGCAGTATGTGTGTGTCTGTATGTATGTATGTATGCAGCATAGCAGTGTGTGTCTCTGTATGTATGCATGTATGATGTGTATCTATGTATGTCAGTGTATATGACTGTATAGATTTGTCTGTTTATATGTATTTTTGTGAGTTTGTCTTTAAATATGTATATGTACGTGTATGTATCTGTGTATGTGTGTGTGTCTCCGTGTTTATGGGGCCCACTGGGACTCTTCCGCCCGGGGCCCACAAAAACCTGGAGCCGGCCCTGCCTGCGGTGATGAAGTCCCGCCATCCCGACCTCAGCGCTGTCACTGTCCTCCATGGCCGCCGCTTGTCACATCACCTCTCGCTTCCGACCCGAGACTGACTAGCGGTGACGTCACGGGCCTCTCGCGATTCTTGGCTGTGAAGGCGGCAGTCATTGAACTTAGTGACAGGGGCTGTCAGCAGTGCTGGAGATCAGCGCAGGTAATGTACCTCGCTGACAGCAGCACTTGTCATGCCCTGCAGTGACCTGGGCTGACCCATTGATGTTAGCTCAGGTCACTGCACTGCTCTCCCAGCCAATGGGGAACATCCTGCTCTTCATTGACTGGGACAGTGTGGATCGTCATGGCAACCCCTTGGATTACAGCAGACCTGGATTTGTTTTTCATTCTAATAAATTGGTTAAAGAGGGAATGTTTTGGGGAGTGTTTTTTCAAATAAAAATGTGTTTGTCGTCTATTTTTTTTTATTACTGACTGGGTTGGTGATGTCGGGTATCTGATAGACGCCTGACCTCACCAACCCCAGGGCTTGATGCCAGGTGACATTACACATCTGGTATTAACCCCATATATTACCCCGTTTGCCACCGCACCAGGGCGCGGGATGAGCTGGGGCGAAGCACCAGGATTGGCGCATCTAATGGATGCGCCACTTCTGGGGCGGCTGCGGCCTGCTATTTTTAGGCTGGGGAGAGTCCAATAACCATGGACCTCCCTAGTCTGAGAATATCAGGCCCCAGCTGTCTGCTTTACCTTGGCTGGTGATCCAATTTTGGGGGACCCCTACGTGTTTTTTTTTTTAATTATTTATTTAATTTAAAATAACAGCGTGGGGTGCCCTCAGTTTTGGATTACCAGCGAAGGTGAGGTTGCCAGCTGTGGTCTGCAGGCTGCAGCCGTCTGCTTTACCCTAGCTGGCTACAAAACTAGGGGGAACCCTACGTCATTTTTTTTTTTCATTTTTTTGGCTAAATACAAAGCTAAGCACCCCTTAGTGCCACATGAAAGGCACCAAAGCGTGCTCCACTTTTTCTCCACTTTTTCTCCACTTTTTCTCCACTTTTTCTCCACTTTTTTCTCCACTTTTTCTCCACTTTTTCTCCACTTTTTTCTCCACTTTTTCTCCACTTTTTCTCCACTTTTTCTCCACTTTTTCTCCACTTTTTCTCCACTTTTTCTCCACTTTTTCTCCACTTATTCTCCACTTTTTCTCCACTTATTCTCCACTTTTTCTCCACTTTTTCTCCACTTTTTCTCCACTTTTTCTCCATTTTTTCTCCACTTATTCTCCACTTTTTCTCAACTTTTTCTCCACTTTTTTCTCCACTTTTTCTCCACTTTTTCTCCACTTTTTCTCCACTTTTTCTCCACTTTTTTTTTTCCACTTTTTCTCCACTTTTTCTCCACTTTTTCTCCACTTTTTTCTCCACTTTTTCTCCACCTTTTCTCAACCTTTTCTCAACCTTTTCTCAACTTTTTCTCCACTTTTTCTCCACTTTTTCTCCACTTTTTCTCCACTTATTCTCCACTTTTTCTCCACTTTTTCTCCACTTTTTCTCCACTTTTTCTCCACTTTTTCTCCACTTATTCTCCACTTTTTCTCCACTTATTCTCCACTTTTTCTCCACTTTTTCTCCATTTTTTCTCCACTTTTTCTCCACTTTTTCTCCACTTTTTCTCCACTTTCTCCACTTTTTTCTCCACTTTTTCTCCACTTTTTCTCCACTTTTTCTCCACTTTTTCTCCACTTTTTCTCCACTTATTCTCCACTTATTCTCCACCTTTTCTCAACCTTTTCTCAACCTTTTCTCCACTTTTTCTCCACTTTTTCTCCACTTTTTCTCCACTTTTTCTCCACTTTTTTCTCCATTTTTTCTCCACTTTTTCTCCACTTATTCTTCACTTTTTCTCCACTTTTTTCTCCACTTATTCTCCACTTTTTCTCCACTTTTTCTCCACTTATTCTCCACTTATTCTCCACTTTTTCTCCACTTTTTCTCCACTTTTTCTCCACTTTTTCTCCACTTTTTTCTCCACTTTTTTCTCCACTTTTTCTCCACTTTTTCTCCACTTTTTCTCCACTTTTTCTCCACTTTTTCTCCATTTTTTCTCCGTTCTTTTTCTATGGTCGGTCTACCCATTAGCTCTGCCATGCATACTGTAGCTCTACACCTACTGCACATGTTACTTTGATTGACATCTCTTTCGTACCAGAGCTGTCTAAGCCTACTCTGACCCCATATTTGTCATTACTATATTGTCCTTGTACTGTATTATGACATTTGTATCATGTGTTTCATTTCTTGCTGTGTTGCAATTTTTTTGCTGCATCCCAATTGTACCTCTACATTGTTCGAGTTTATGTTATTGCTCTCTCACTCTTATGTGATACTGATTATTGTCATTTTTCATGATTACATGCAGATAAGTCCAATCTGACGAAGGCTCAGGCCGAAACGTCATTTGTAACTTGTTTTGGACAAAAACATATATGCTTATGAAAAAAATGTTTTTCTTAATACGGACCAATAAAGAGTGATTTTGCATTACTATCCGTTGTGACTTACTGACTTAGTCTGGGAGATTTAGAGTGCCGAGGTTACTCACTAATTTTATCTATTATTACCTCTGAGCATCTATATACCAGTGAGCAGAGCTTCCTCTACAGTAGTTCTCCTGATTAGGCATGCCCTTACCTCATGAGCAGGGCATTGCAGCTTTGGTAGCAACTATTACGACATGGACTCTGCTGCTGTGGACCCGGGGAGAGTGAGTGCAGATTCATTGCACCCACACTCCTCACATGAAGGGTCCGCACTCCTAGAAAATGGGGGATACGTTCCCTGAGTGTCTCCCCCCCCCATATTCTAGACGGTCCAGAGTCGTCGTGGGACCCCCTTTATTTTTTTTCTTACAATAAATTGGTGAAAGAGGAAATGTTTTGGGGACTGTTTTTTCAAATAAATTTCTTTTGTCGATTTTTTTTTTTTTGTTAGTACTGACAGTTTATGATGTTGGGTATCTAATAGACGCCATGACATCACAAACTGCTGGGCTTGATCTCAGGTGACTTTACAGCTAGTATCAACCCGATTTATTACCCCGTTTGCCACTGCACCAGGGCACGGGATGAGCTGGGGTGAAGCGCCAGGATTGGCGCATCTAGTGGATGCGCCACGTCTGGGGTGCCTGCGGCCTGCTATTTTTAGGCTGTGAAGGCCCAATAACTATGGACCTTCCCACCCTGAGAATACCAGACCACAGCTGTCCGCTTTACCTTGGCTGGTGATCCAATTTGGGGGAGACCCTACTTTTATTGTGTAATTATTAATATTTATAAAATAATTATAAAAAAGAGCCTGAGGGGACCTCCACATTGGATCCCCAACCACGGTAAAGCTGCCAGCTGTGGTTTTCAGGCTACAGCCGTCTGCTTTACCCTAGCTGGCTATCAAAAATGGGGGGACCCAATGTCATTTTTTTTTTAACTATTTTTTAAATAGAAAAAATTAATGGGCTTCCCTGTATTTTGATTGCCAACCAAGGTATCGGCAGGCAGACTGGGGTGGCAACCCATAGCTGTCTGCTTTATCTGCGCTGAGAATCAAAAATACCGCGGAGCGCTACGTCATTTTTTTAAAGATTTATTTTTACAGCACTGTGATGTCCAGCAATCAAAATACAGGGAAGCCCATTTTGTTTTTAGTTATTTAAATAAATAATTAAAAAAAATATATATGGGCTCCCGCTGCATTTTTTGTATTGCTAGGTAAGGGTAATCCAAGCAGCTACTGGCTGCTAACCCCCACTGCTTGATGTTACCTTCACTGGCAATGGAAAATCCAGGGAAGCATTTTTTATTTTTTTTGCCAAAAAACTACAAAAAAAAGGACGTGAGCTTCGCCATATTTTTGTATGCTAGCCAGGTATAGCAGGCAGGTGCTGGAAGAGTTGGATACAGCACCTGAAGATGGCGCTTCTATGAAAATACCATTTTCTGAG
Source organism: Anomaloglossus baeobatrachus (assembly GCF_048569485.1). NCBI lineage: Eukaryota > Metazoa > Chordata > Amphibia > Anura > Aromobatidae > Anomaloglossus > Anomaloglossus baeobatrachus. The sequence goes on along the minus strand of NW_027442048.1, from coordinate 60,059 downwards.
GCGACTGCAGACTGCAATTCGCAGCAGTGGTGCCCAGAAATCTCAGGCCAACCTGTGCTGCGGATTCCAATCCCCAGCTGCCTAGTTGTACCTGGCTGGACACAAAAATGGGGCGAAGCCTACGTCATTTGTTTTCTAATTATTTCATGAAATTCATGAAATAATAGAAAAAGGGCTTCCCTTTATTTTTGTCTCCCAGCCGGGTACAAATAGGCAACTGGGGGTTGGGGGCAGCCATACCTGCCTGCTGTACCTGGCTAGCATACAAAAATATAGCGAAGCCCACATAATTTTTTCAGGGGGCAAAAAACTTCTGCATACAGTCCTGGATGGAGTATGCTGAGCCTTGTAGTTCTGCAGCTGCTGTCTGTCTGTATGGAGAAGAGCAGACAGCATCTACAGAATTACAAGGCTCAGCATACTCCATCCAGGACTGTATGCAGAATTTTTTTTCCCACCAAAAAAATGACGTGGGCTTCGCCATATTTTTGTATGCTAGCCAGGTACAGCAGGCAGCCACGGGCTGCCTCCAACCCCCAGTTGCCTATTTGTACCCGGCTGGGAACCAAAAATATAGGGAAGCCCGTTTTTTTTAATTATTTCACTTATTTCATGAAATAATTAAAAAACAAATGACGTGGGCTTCACCCCATTTTTGTGTCCAGCCGGGTACAACTAGGCAGCTGGGGATTGGAATCCGCAGCACAGGTTAGCCCGAGGTTTCTGGGCGCCTCTGCTGCGAATTTCAGTCCGCAGCCGTCCCAGAAAATGGCGCTCTCATAGAAGCGCCATCATCTGGAGCTGTATCCAACTCTTCCAACAGCCCAGTAGCCGGGTGGCTTGTTGGGTAATCATGAGTTAATACTGGCTTTGTTTTACTAGCCAGTATTAAGCCAGAGATTCTTAATGTCAGGCACGTTTGACCCGGCCATTAAGAATCTCCAATAAAGGGTTAAAAAAAAACACCACACAGAGAAAAAATACTTTAATAGAAATAAATACACAGACACATTAGAGACTCCATCTTTATTACCCCCTGTCAGCCCTCCACGATCCTGCTCTTCTGTCTTCTTTCTTTCTAGTGTAGTAGTAGTGACGATTGTAGTGAGGATGAGTTTACCCAGCTCATCACTTGGGGCTGGGGAACCTCATCCTAACTACAATCATCACTACAAACGGGAAGCAGCGTGCAGATCAGTGCTGGCTGTCAGCGGTAACAGCGGTAAAGGCCCCGTCACACTAAGCAACTTACCAGCGATCCCAGCAACGATAGGGATCGCTGGTAAGTTGCTAGGAGGTTGCTGGTGAGATGTCACACTAGCGACGCTCCAGCGATCCCACCAGCAACCTGACCTGGCAGGGATCGCTGGAGCGTGGCTACACGAGTTGCTGATGAGCTCACCAGCAACCAGTGACCAGCCCCCAGCGCCGCGTGGAAGATGCTGCGCTTGGTAACTAAGGTAAATATCAGGTAACCAACCCGATATTTACCTTGGTTACCAGCGCACGCAGCTACACGTGCAGAGAGCAGGGAGCAGCGCACACTGAGCGCTGGCTCCCTGCTCTCCTAGTTACAGCACACATGGGGTTAATTACCCGATGTGTGCTGCAGCTACATGTGCACAGAGCAGGGAGCAGCGCACAATGCTTAGCGCTGGCTCCCTGCTCTCAGACGCTGACACGCGTTACCATAGCAACGGTGCTCTCGGAGCCGCGGTTAGCGGTGACGTCACCGCTAACTGCGTTGCTATGGCAACCTCCGTTAATGACCGGCTGTGTCAGCCGGTCCCTAACGGAACGCGGACCGTGTGCTAGAGCATGTCGCCGGTACACGGCGATACACACATGTGCACCGTGTACCGGAGAGATGCACTCGCAGGTCCTACATGACTCGTCATAGTCATGTGACCAGTCTGTAGCCAATGAGATAATAGCCACGTGACTGGTCACATGGCTATTTTGACGTCACGATAGGTCCTGCTTCTCTGCTGGCAGTGCAGGTCACCGGGAGGGTTCAGCGATCATCGGATGGAATAGCGGCAGGAGACAGAGTGCAGAAGGGATCGCGGGGACCGGTTAGTGTTATGGCAATGTTTATTAACTGTTTGTGTACATTTATAATGCATTTTTATGTGTTTGTGATTGCCTCCCATTATAGCCTATTGGTTCGAGTTCGGTTCGTCGAACGTTCGACGAACCGAACTCGAACGGGACCCCCGTTCGGCGAACCGACCTCGAGCCGAACCGCGACCGGTTCGCTCATCTCTAGTTGTGGGTTCGACTCTGAGGCAAGGCCCATGGACTTTGTATGGCTGCATGTAATTGCCTAGTCCAATTGATTGCTTTGCCTACGAGTTTCTATTGGATTTATAGGCCAGGTAATGTCTTTTGCTTTTGTTTGGCCATGTTGTGTGCGCAGTCACTAGGATTATGTGAATTAATGTAGAATCAGTTTTCCACTTCTCTGTGTTGGTGTATTTGTAGGCTCTTTGCTTGGGCTACAAGAGGTTGTGGGTTCGACTCTGGGGCAAGGCCCATGGGCTTTGTATGGCTGCATGTATTTGCCTAGTCTAATGGACTGTGTTGCCTATGAGTTTCCATTGGATTGATAGGCCAGGTATTTTCTTTTGTTTGGCCATGTTGTGTGCGCAGTCACTAGGATTATGTGAATTAATGTAGAGTCAGGTTCACATTTCTCTGTAACAACAAAGAGCCAGCACCAATGTGCACTAAGGCATCAAATATTCCAAACTGCATTATAAAATTTTTTTATTTTTTTTTTTTTTTTTTTTGAGATTTTTGGCAAAAAATTGCAATTTCTTGAGCTGCTTCGCCACGTCACGGCAAATCTCATTTGAAGCAGTCCTACACTAAAATATTTTTATAAAATGTGCCATGCGGCCTCACATATAAATAGCAGAACTGCAGAAAAAGTGTAGGACTGCTTCAAATGAGATTTGCCGTGACGTGGCGAAGCAGCTCAAGAAATTGCAATTTTTTGCCAAAAATCTCAAAAAAAAAAATTTTTTATAATGCAGTTTGGAATATTTGATGCCTTAGTGCACATTGGTGCTGGCTCTTTGTTGTTTCTTTGTTGAATTGGTCGGTGGTGACCTCCACCTTGCTATGCACCCCAATTTGGGATGTATTCCATCTGTATAGATTTTGGCGTTTGGTGACTGTTCACATTGGGTCATCAGGCTTTGTCCACAGGCTATATATATACTTCATGCAGCATTTGCTTGGACCTGTCCCGCCCACAGCCATGACTCAGTCATGGGTACGGGACTGCAATAGACCAGGTGAGTGCTGCTGAGAGCAGTTCTGCTATTTATATGTGAGGCCGCATGGCACATTTTATAAAAATATTTTAGTGTAGGACTGCTTCAAATGAGATTTGCCGTGACGTGGCGAAGCAGCTCAAGAAATTGCAATTTTTTGCCAAAAATCTCAAAAAAAAAAATTTTTTATAATGCAGTTTGGAATATTTGATGCCTTAGTGCACATTGGTGCTGGCTCTTTGTTGTTTCTTTGTTGAATTGGTCGGTGGTGACCTCCACCTTGCTATGCACCCCAATTTGGGATGTATTCCATCTGTATAGATTTTGGCGTTTGGTGACTGTTCACATTGGGTCATCAGGCTTTGTCCACAGGCTATATATATACTTCATGCAGCATTTGCTTGGACCTGTCCCGCCCACAGCCATGACTCAGTCATGGGTACGGGACTGCAATAGACCAGGTGAGTGCTGCTGAGAGCAGTTCTGCTATTTATATGTGAGGCCGCATGGCACATTTTATAAAAATATTTTAGTGTAGGACTGCTTCAAATGAGATTTGCCGTGACGTGGCGAAGCAGCTCAAGAAATTGCAATTTTTTGCCAAAAATCTCAAAAAAAAAAAAATTTTTTATAATGCAGTTTGGAATATTTGATGCCTTAGTGCACATTGGTGCTGGCTCTTTGTTGTTTCTTTGTTGAATTGGTCGGTGGTGACCTCCACCTTGCTATGCACCCCAATTTGGGATGTATTCCATCTGTATAGATTTTGGCGTTTGGTGACTGTTCACATTGGGTCATCAGGCTTTGTCCACAGGCTATATATATACTTCATGCAGCATTTGCTTGGACCTGTCCCGCCCACAGCCATGACTCAGTCATGGGTACGGGACTGCAATAGACCAGGTGAGTGCTGCTGAGAGCAGTTCTGCTATTTATATGTGAGGCCGCATGGCACATTTTATAAAAATATTTTAGTGTAGGACTGCTTCAAATGAGATTTGCCGTGACGTGGCGAAGCAGCTCAAGAAATTGCAATTTTTTGCCAAAAATCTCAAAAAAAAAATTTTTTATAATGCAGTTTGGAATATTTGATGCCTTAGTGCACATTGGTGCTGGCTCTTTGTTGTTTCTTTGTTGAATTGGTCGGTGGTGACCTCCACCTTGCTATGCACCCCAATTTGGGATGTATTCCATCTGTATAGATTTTGGCGTTTGGTGACTGTTCACATTGGGTCATCAGGCTTTGTCCACAGGCTATATATATACTTCATGCAGCATTTGCTTGGACCTGTCCCGCCCACAGCCATGACTCAGTCATGGGTACGGGACTGCAATAGACCAGGTGAGTGCTGCTGAGAGCAGTTCTGCTATTTATATGTGAGGCCGCATGGCACATTTTATAAAAATATTTTAGTGTAGGACTGCTTCAAATGAGATTTGCCGTGACGTGGCGAAGCAGCTCAAGAAATTGCAATTTTTTGCCAAAAATCTCAAAAAAAAAAAATTTTTTATAATGCAGTTTGGAATATTTGATGCCTTAGTGCACATTGGTGCTGGCTCTTTGTTGTTTCTTTGTTGAATTGGTCGGTGGTGACCTCCACCTTGCTATGCACCCCAATTTGGGATGTATTCCATCTGTATAGATTTTGGCGTTTGGTGACTGTTCACATTGGGTCATCAGGCTTTGTCCACAGGCTATATATATACTTCATGCAGCATTTGCTTGGACCTGTCCCGCCCACAGCCATGACTCAGTCATGGGTACGGGACTGCAATAGACCAGGTGAGTGCTGCTGAGAGCAGTTCTGCTATTTATATGTGAGGCCGCATGGCACATTTTATAAAAATATTTTAGTGTAGGACTGCTTCAAATGAGATTTGCCGTGACGTGGCGAAGCAGCTCAAGAAATTGCAATTTTTTGCCAAAAATCTCAAAAAAAAAAAAAAAAATTTTTTATAATGCAGTTTGGAATATTTGATGCCTTAGTGCACATTGGTGCTGGCTCTTTGTTGTTTCACATTTCTCTGTGTTGATGTAGTTGTAGGCTCTTTGCTAGAGCTGCGAGAGGTTGTGAGTTCAACTTTGAGGCAAGGCCCATGGACTTTGTATGGCTGCATGTTATTGCCTAGTCCAATGGACTATGTTACCTATGAGTTTCAATTGGAATGATAGGCCAGGTACTGTCTTTTGCTTTTGTTTGGCCATGGTGTGTGCGCAGTCACTAGGATTATGTGAATTAATGTAGAGTCAGTTTCACACTTCTCTGTGTTGCTGTAGTGGTAGGCTTTTTTCTTGGGCTGCGAGAGGTTGTGAGTTCGACTCTGAGGCAAGGCCCATGGACTTTGTATGGCTGCATGTTATTGCCTAGTCCAATGGACTATGTTACCTATGAGTTTCAATTGGAATGATAGGCCAGGTACTGTCTTTTGCTTTTGTTTGGCCATGTTGTGTGCGCAGTCACTAGGATTATGTGAATTAATGTAGAATCATTCTCCTACTTCTCTGAGTTGGTGTAGTGGTAGGCTCTTTGCTTGGGCTGCGAGCAGTTGTGGTTTGACTCTGAGGCAAAGCCCATGGACTTTGTATGGCTGCATGTAATTGCCTAGTCCAATGGACTATGTTACCTATGAGTTTCCATTGGATTGATAGGCCAGGGACTGTCTATTGCTTTTGTTTGGCCATGTTGTGTGCGCAGTCACTAGGATTATGTGAATTAATGTAAACTTAGTTTCCAACTTCTCTGTGTTGGTGTAGTGGTAGTCTCTTTGCTTAAGCTGCGAGAGGTTGTGGGTTCGACTCTGAGGCTAGGCCCATGGAGTTTGTATGGCTGCATGTAATCGCCTAGTTCAATTGACTGTGTTGCCTATGAGTTCCCATCGGATTGATAGGCCAGGTACTGTCTTTTGCTTTTGTTTGGCCATGTTGTGTGCGCAGTCACTAGGATTATGTGAACTAATGTAAACTTAGTTTCCAACTTCTCTGTGTTGGTGTAGTGGTAGGCTCTTTGCTTGGGCTGCGAGAAATTGTGGGTTTGACTCTGCGGCAAAGCCCATGGACTTTGTATGACTGCATGTAATTGCCTAGTCCAATGGACTATGTTGCCTATGAGTTTCCATTGGATTGATAGGCCAGGTACTGCCTTTTGCTTTTGTTTGACCATGTTGTGTGCGCAGTCACTAGGGTTATGGGAATTAATGTAGAGTCAGTTTCCCACTTCTCTGTGTTGGTGTAGTGGTAGGCTCTTTGCTTGGGCTGCGAGAGGTTGTGGGTTCGACTCTAATGCAAGGCTCATGGACTTTGAATGGCTGCATGTAATTGCTTAGTCCAATGGACTGTGTTGCCTATGAGTTTCTATTGGATTGATAGGCCAGTTACTGTCTTTTGTTTTCGTTTGGCCATGTTGTGTGCGCAGTCACTAGGATTATGTGAAATAATGTAGAGTCAGGTTTACATTTCTCTGTGTTGGTGTAGTGGTAGGCTCTTTGCTTGAGCTGCGAGAGGTTGTGAGTTCAACTTTGAGGCAAGGCCCATGGACTTTGTATGGCTGCATGTAATTGCCTAGTCCAATTGATTGCTTTGCCTATGCGTTTCTATTGGATTGATAGTCCAGGTACTGTCTTTTGCTTTTGTTTGGCCATGTTGTGTGCGCAGTCACTAGGATTATGTGAATTAATGTAGAGTCATTTACCTACTTCTCTGTGTTGGTGTAGTGGTAGTCTCTTTGCTTATGCTGCAAGAGGTTGTGGGTTCGACTCTGAGGCAAGGCCCATGGTGTTTGTATGGCTGCATGTAATTGCCTATTTCAATTAACTGTGTTGCCTATGAGGTCCCATTGGATTGATAGGCCAGGTACTGTCTTTTGCTTTTGTTTGGCCATGTTGTGTGCGCAGTCACTAGGATTATGTGAACTAATGTAAACTCAGTTTCCAACTTCTCTGTCTTGGTGTAGTGGTAGGCTCTTTGCTTGGGCTGCGAGAAATTGTGGGTTTGACTCTGAGGCAAAGCCCATGGACTTTATATGGCTGCATGTAATTGCCTAGTCCAATGGACTGTGTTGCCTTTGAGTTTCCATTGGATTGATTGGCCAGGTATTATCTTTTGTTTGGTTATGTTGTGTGCGCAGTCGGTAGGATTATGTGAATTAATGTAGAATCAGTTTCCCAGTTCTCTGTGTTGCTGTAGTGGAAGGCTCTTTGCTTAGCTGCACGAGGTTGTGGGTTTGACTCTGAGGCAAGGCCCATGGAGTTTGTATGGCTGCATGTAATTGCCTAGTTCAATTAACTGTGTTGCCTATGAGTTCCCATTGGATTGATAGGCCAGGTACTGTCTTTTGCTTTCGTTTGGTCATGTTGTGTGCGCAGTCACTAGGATTATGTGAATTAATGTAGAGTCATTCTCTTCTCTGTGTTGGTGTAGTGGTAGGCTCTTTCCTTGGGTTACAAGAAGTTGTGGGTTTGACTTTGAGGCAAAGCCCATGGACTTTGTATGGTTGAATGTAATTGCCTAGTCCAATGGACTGTGTTGCCCATGAGTTTTCATTGAATGAATAGGCCAGGTATTGTCTTTTGTTTGGCCATGTTGTGTGCGCAGTCGGTAGGATTATGTGAATTAATGTAGAATCAGTTTCCCACTTCTCTGTGTTAGTGTAGTGGTAGGCTCTTTGCTTGGTTGCGAGAAGTTGTGGGTTTGACTCTGAGGCAAGGCCCATGGACTTTGTATGTCTCCATGTAATTGTCTAGTCCAATGGACTTTGTTGCCTATGAGTTTCCATTGGATTGATAGGCCAGATAATGTCTTTTGCATTTGTTTGGCCATGTTGTGTGCGCAGTCACTAGGATTATGTGAATTAATGTAGAGTCATTCACCTACTTCTCTGTGTTGGTGTAGTGGTAGGCTCTTTGCCCTGGCTACGAGAGGTTGTGGGTTCGACTCTGGGGCAAGACCCATGGGCTTTGTATGGCTGCATGTAATTGCCTAGTCCAATGTACTGTGTTACCTATGAGTTTCCATTGGATTGATAGGCCAGGTACTGTCTTTTGCTTTTGTTTGGCCATGTTGTGTGCGCAGTCACTAGGATTATGTTAATTAATGTAGAGTCGGTTTCCAACTTCACTGAGTTGGTTTAGTGGTAGGCTCTTTGCTTGTTCTCCAAGAGGTTGTGGGTTCGACTCTGAGGCAATGCCCATGAACTTTACATGGCTGCATGTAAGTGCCTAGTCTAATGGACTGTGTTGCCTATGAGTTTCCATTGGATTGATAGGCCAGATAATGTCTTTTGCATTTGTTTGGCCATGTTGTGTGCGCAGTCACTAGGATTATGTGAATTAATGTAGAGTCATTCACCTACTTCTCTGTGTTGGTGTAGTGGTAGGCTCTTTGCCCTGGCTACGAGAGGTTGTGGGTTCGACTCTGGGGCAAGACCCATGGGCTTTGTATGGCTGCATGTAATTGCCTAGTCCAATGTACTGTGTTACCTATGAGTTTCCATTGGATTGATAGGCCAGGTACTGTCTTTTGCTTTTGTTTGGCCATGTTGTGTGCGCAGTCACTAGGATTATGTTAATTAATGTAGAGTCGGTTTCCAACTTCACTGAGTTGGTTTAGTGGTAGGCTCTTTGCTTGTTCTCCAAGAGGTTGTGGGTTCGACTCTGAGGCAAGGCCCATGAACTTTGTTTGGCTGCATGTAATTGCCTAGTCTAATGGACTGTGTTGCCTATGAGTTTCCATTGGATTGAATGGCCAGGTACTGTCTTTTGTTTTCGTTTGGCCATGTTGTGTGCGCAGTCACTAGGATTATGTGAATTAATGCTATTGGATTTTTCAAGTCAGTATTCACACAGCAGTTTCTGCTATTTCATGTATTCCCCTTACATAGTCACTGGTGTGCATACCTTATCTCCCCATAGTGATGTTTTTTTAGGTTTTTGCACCCAGTTCGGACTTAGAATGGTGTTCCAAACGTTATTCCTATTTGTTAGTATTTTTTCGTTTGTGAACCCTCCCCAACCACACCTATTGCCAATCCATATCATACGCATAAATAGCCTGGGTCTCAGCTTCCCATACACGGTAGGTTTTTTAACTGCATGAGAGGACACACACAAGCTAGGGACCCCAACGTAGAGAAATACTTTGGCGTAGTGTTGGGGCTCTATTGCATTGATCAATTCAGTAGCTAAATTTCTCTTGATTCATATGTTCATGGCAGTAATGCAGATTCCATTTTTCACATATTCACTCTTGCATATAGCTATTGAAATTTTCAAGTCAGTATTCACACTGCAGTTTCTGCTATTTCATGTATTCCCCTTACATAGTCACTGGTGTGCATACCTTATCTCCCCATAGTGCCTGGGATCTGACCCAGACACTAGCAGTTTTGCACTCCTACCCAAAACTGGCCTCCTCACTGAACTCACTACCTCCACGGTTCAACTCTAAACTGAACTTCAACTAACTGACTGGTTTTCCCACCTCCAGGCCTGTGAACTCCTTGGTGGGGCCAACCGCCTGGCTCCGCCCCACCTGGTGTGGACATCAGCCCCTGGAGGGAGGCAACAACGGTTTTGTGTCTGACTAGTGTAACTATCCGGGAAAGGGGGTGTGTGTGTGTTATGTCTGTGACTAACTGGCTAGTCCAGGGCGTCACACTTGCACCCCCTTCTTGTGATGTGAAGGTGTGTAGTCAGTGCCTACGTGTAATTCCTGACACCACTCCTCTGGCTGACTTGGTGAGCTGTCACTGACTGGGTGGGGTGCAGTAATGGTGGATGCTGCTGCTGCTTGGATAGCATGTGTATCTACTGTGAACAGCTTATCAATGGTGGCAAATCGGGGCAGCTTAACCTCTTGCTCTCCGCAGTTCAACACTCTCACGCGCACTCTTCCCTTCCGTATTAATGAATAAAACTGTGATATAAATAGTATATAGATACCCCACAAATGCAGATAAAGGTAGGTTATGGGAAAAGGGAGAAGAGGGAAACAGGAAAATAGTGTAATAAAGTATACCTTCCAGGGGGGAGAGGAAATGGCAGCACAGCCAGTGGAGGTGAAGCAAGGGGAAGCCTGCAACTAAATTGTTGAGAGCATTATCACATGGTGACTGAGCCTGATTGTAACGGGAGCATAGAGGTGCCGATCCTGTCTTACCTGCGTTGGTGTAGAAGTGGGTTTCCAGTGGTGGAGTCAGCTGTGTGCAGTAGTGGCTGTGGGTTCTTTTATGTGCGACCGTAGTAATAGCTGCGCCCACTTCCTGTATGGGAGTGGAATGCAGTGAGGCTAATGGAACGCACGTCCACGTGCCGCGCCCCTGAAGGTAATACCGATCATTGAATACAAAAAAAATTCTCATAATACTGTATGGGGGTCCCTATATTTAATATGATATCCAAGCCACAGCATCCACCGTTACTTCACCACACCCATTCAGTGACAGCTCACCAAGTCAACCAGAGGAGTGGTGTAAGGAATTACACGTAGGCACTGACTCCACACCTTCACATCACAAGAAGCGGGTCCACAGGGTAGTGCAAGAATACGAGCAAGTCTTCAGCAAACATCCGCTAGACTTTGGGAGAATAAAAGGGGTCCATATTCATGGTTTAAGAACTTGGGTTCTAACGTGCCCAGAGTATGCTCCACTCTATGCTCCCTTTACAATCAGGCTCAGTCACCATGTGATAACGCTCTCAACTCTTTAGTTGCAGGCTTCCTTTTGCTTCACCTCCACTGGCTGTGCTGCCATTTCCTCTCACCCCCAGAAGGTATACTTTATTACACTATTTTCCTCTTTCCCTGTTCCCCCTTTTCCCATAACCTACCTTTATTTACAATTGTGGGGTATCTATATGATATTTACATCATAGTTTTATTCATTAGTGCGGAAGGGAAGAGTGCCCGTGAGAGTGTTAAACTGCGGAGAGCAGGAGGTTAAGCTGCCCCGACTTGCCACCATTGATAAGCTGTTCACAGTAGATACACATGCTATCCAAGTAGCAGCATCCACTATTACTGCACCCCACCCAGTCAGTGACTGCTCACCAAGTCAGCCAGAGGAGTGGTGTAAGGAATTACACGTAGGCACTGACTCCACACCTTCACATCACAAGAAGCGGGTCCACAGGGTAGTGCAAGAATACGAGCGAGCAAGTCTTCAGCAAACATCCGCTAGATTTTGGGGGAATAAAAGGGGTCCAACACTACATCCCCACAGGTGCACACCCACCCATCAAAGAGAGCTATAAGCCAATACCACCTTCACATTACCAGTGTACCAAGGACATGTTGAGCAACATGAAGGCGGCTGGGGTTATCCGTGACAGTTGTAGCCTTTGGGTAGCTCCGTTGGTCCTGTTAAAGAAGAAGGACAGCACCACTCCCCCGTATTGAGGAATCGCTAGCTGCATTGAGAACTGCAAATTATTTTTCTACCCTTGATCTCACTAGTCACTATTGGCTAGTGTCCGTTGCTGAGGCAGACCGGGGGAAGACCGCCTTTGCCACCCCTATGGCGCTGGAGGTCGGCAGACTGTTGTTCAAAAGCAGTGTCTGACGAACAAATTTGCTTCATCCTGAGGAACTGGCCAGTCGGTACGGCCCGGATGGTGGAGGGGGTATGAGCAGAAGAAGCATGCAGCAGTGCGTTGACTGATGTTTCCTTCCTATGGACGTCGGTCTGAACAATTCGCTCAGAACCGAATGAAATTTTAATATCCAGGAAGTCAACGCAACTGCTGCTATGCTTATGCGTCAATCTGATGTTAAAGGTGTTGTTATTAAGTTCCTCCATAAATGTCTCGAGCTGCTCCACAGTGCCCTGCCAAAAAATCAAAATATCATCAATATACCTTAGCCAGCACTGCACATGGGCGCCAGCCCCTGCACCTCCGTCACCAAAAACCAACCAATCCCAGTACCTCTGCCTTCTATCTAGGTGCCTTGAGTTATGTCCTGTAAACTGTCACAGCGACCCAGACACACATGTGTAGTAGGGGAATATCCCTGCTGAGATGCCAGTGCTAGAGCACTCGTTTGCTGTGGAGTTGAACGCTATGTGAGCAGTTCTTACCTTCAATGAGCAGAAGTCTCTTTTTTCAGATTTCAATATCTCTGTGGGTATCTGGCAGAAATATGGAATACTCTTTACTGCTAAGACCCTGTACACCACTCCCACTAAAGGGGGCTTTACACGCTGCGACATCGCTAATGCGGAGTCGTTGGGGTCACGGAATTTGTGACGCACATCCGGCCGCATTAGCGATGTTGCTGCGTGTGACACCGATGAGCGATTTTGCATCGTTGCAAAAACGTGCAAAATCGCTCATCGGTGACATGGGTCTCCATTCTCGATTATCGTTACTGCAGCAGTAACGATGTAGTTCGTCGCTCCTGCGGCAGCACACATCACTCCGTGTGACACCGCAGAAACGAGGAACCTCTCCTTACCTGCCTCCCAGCCGCTATGAGGAAGGAAGGAGGTGGGCGGGATGTTCCGGCCACTCATCTCCGCCCCTCCGCTGCTATTGGGCGGTCGCTCAGTGACGTCGCTGTGACGCCGCACGGACCGCCCCCTTAGAAAGGAGGCGGTTCGCCGGTCACAGCGACGTCGCCGGTCAGGTAAGTATGTGTGACGGGTCTGGTCGGTGTTGTGCGGCATGGGCAGCGATTTGCCCGTGTCGCGCAACAGATGGGGCGGGTACCCACACTAGCGATATCGGGACCGATATCGCAGTGTGTAAAGTAGCCTTTAGTCACATGACCAAGACTGTATCTGTGTCCCTACAACACACTTGAGACAAATGTGTGTGTGAGCCTGCATTGTGGGGTATATATAATATATTATAGAGCTGGGAAGGATCATTCTAAGCAGTGAGCTGTTCCAGTATTTGTAGGAAAATACCCAGTAGAAGCATCAAACACAGCACCAATACCTCCCATCAGTATCCCACCACAGTGCCATGTAACCCATGCCCTACACTCCCATCTACACCAATACTATACAGGCACAAACTAGTATATCTGACTAAAAGCCCCCAAAATATGAAGAACGGCCTATAGTTGAGTGTGGATATAAAATCTATGTGAGCAGAGCTAGAATAGAAATCACTGATCGCATTGAAGTCATTCTGACCATAAATCACCATGATATCAAGGTGAGGAGTTGTGTGTTACTGCTGGGAGGAAAGGGTTAACAGTGGAATATTAAGGTGCATTTCTGTGTGCAGTGTTACTAGTCAATGTAACAATTCAATATGAGCTGCTCTTGGTGCCGGGGGAGGGAGATGCTCTCCTGAGCAAGATAGATGGGGAATTAACATGATATCTATATAGTGTAAGGCAGGGGGTCTCAAACTCGGCTGGGTGTATGGGCCGCACAGAGGAAAAAAATAATTTGGGGGGCTGCATTCTTTGCAGGACAAAGTGACATTTTTATTGGTACCATATATATATATATTTTTTTCACACACCTTTGGATGACTGATTTTCAACATTTTTCACTTGTTTATTATAACAAATGTGCACATTCTTTGGTTAAATCTAAAAAAAAAAAATTTGATGTTAAAAAAAAGTCATGCCTTATTTTGTTTTTTTTTACATTTTATCCCTTTCTTTTAACTAATAGTGTTACAATTATGACGCTAGCGTTTTGTGAAGGGAATGCTTTGCCTACTTCCGTGACTATGGCCTTCCGGAACTGCTGCATTTTGGCTGACCTCTCCGCCTCGGGAATAAGAGACATAAAGTTCTCCTTGTAGCGTGGGTCTAACAGTGTTACCAACCAGTAATGATTGTCGGCCAAGATGTTCTTAACGCGAGGGTCACGAGACAGGCAGCTTACCACAAAGTCATCCATGTGCGCCAGACTCTTAACAGCCATCACTTCAGTATCCAGACCAACACGATGACTGAACATGCTGTCCTCCTCCTTCTCCTCCTCCTCCTCCTCCTCCTCATCATCTACCCTGTCCTCTGGCCAGCCACGCTGAACTGAGCATATGACTGGTATGCATGTCATATCCTCAATTTGGCCGGAGAGTTGCTCCATGTCTTCATCCTCCTCCTCGTCATAGTCCTCCACTGCACGTTGTGATGAGACGAGGCTGGGCTATGTGTTATCACCCACACCCACTACTGTTTCTTGCTCCAACTCATCGTGTTCCGCCTGCAATGCATCATGTTTGGTTTTGAGCAGAGACCGTTTTAGAAGGCAGAGAAGCGGTATGGTGACGCTAATAATGGCGTCATCGCCGCTCACCATCTTGGTGGAGTCCTCAAAGTTTTGGAGGATGGTACATACGTCGGACATCCATCTCCACTCCTCAGGTGTTATGTGTGGAGTTTGACCCATTTCCCGACGGCTTAGGTGATGCAGGTACTCAACAACTGCCCTCTTCTGCTCACATATCCTGATCAACATGTGCAGAGTTGAATTCCAACGCGTGGGGACATCACACACCAGTCTGTGAGCCGGAAGATGCAAACGACGCTGAAAGCCGGCAAGGCCGGCTGAAGCAGTAGGTGACTTTCGAAAATGTGCAGACAGGCAGCGAACTTTTACCAGCAGATCAGACAGCTCTGGGTATGACTTTAGAAACCGCTGAACCACGAGGTTGAGCACATGGGCCATGCATGGAACATGTGTCAGCTGGCCTCGCCTCAAAGCCGCCACCAGGTTCCGGCCATTGTCACACACAACCTTTCCTGGCTTTAGGTTCAGAGGTGTGAGCCAGTGATCTGCATGCTGTTTTAGAGCTGTCCACACCTCTTCTGCATTGTGGGGTTTGTCACCTATGCAGATTAGCTGCAGCACAGTCTGTTGCCGCTTCGCCGAGGCAGTGCTGCAGTGCTTCCAGCTTGGGACTGGTGTGGAGGGTAAAGTGGATGAGGATGCGCAGGAGGAGGAGGAGGCTGAAGAGCATGACATTCCGGAGCTGTAGAGTGTGGGTGAAACCCTGACTGAGGTAGGGCCTGCAAACCTTGGTGTGGGAAGGACTTGTTCCGTTCCTCGCTCAAACTGGGTCCCAGCTGGGCTGGGCTGGGTCCCTACCCGGCTGGGTAGGGCGTTGTGGGGGGTTTGTCTATCTCCGTTTGAGGTGAGTTTGTTTAAGTTAGCCTTTCTTTGGCGTTTTTTGGAGCCCTGCGGGTTGGGGAGTTGGTATCGCCCAGTAAGGCGTTCCCCGGGGGCTTGGATTGGGGTGACATTATGTCAGTGGAAAACGGAGTTGAATTTTGGATTAGGAAATCGAAAACTGATCAGAGAGGTGTGGGTAGACTAGTCCGTTTGGGGATGGTTGTGGCATCTGATATGTGCCCGTTCAAGTGTCTCGGGAATTTTCAACAGATCCGTCCGAAGGTGGATGGCCCCTTATTATGTCACGAGGATGGGTCCTTTTTATCGAGATACCAATTTGTGAGTGTTTTTAGGGCATGTTTGAAGTCGTTGGGGTTAGATCCGAAGTCTTTCGGATTGGGGCAGCGACGGAGGCCTCTATATGCGGCTTACCGGAGGAGACAGTTAAGCAGATTGGTAGGTGGAAGTCGCAGCGCTTTAAGTCGTATGTACGTCCCCAGGTGGTTGTTGGCAATTGAGGGGAAAAGGGGGGGGGTATTAGGGTAGCAATGGGGGGGGGTGAGAGTGTGTGTTTTTTGTCAATTTGGTTTGGTGAGGCAATAAAATGGTGTCGTCTGTACATTTTGTATTGCAGAAGCACCCCCCCTTCCTTCCCTGGTCTGGATCCTTGGCCACTCTTATGTGTATTGGGGAGCCCGACGAGCGGACGCGAGATGGAACGGGAGACAGCTAGGTTTTGAGAAGGACCTGGCTCTCGTGCGATGGCTCGGTGTTCGGGGGTTAGGGTGGAACAGGGTGTTGCAGGAGGTGCATAGATACGCCCGGTTGGACAGACCTCCTGACATGTTAGTGTTGCATGCCGGGGGGAATGATTTGGGTGGGCGTCCTTTTCGAATCTTGATAAAGGACATCAAACATGATTTGTTACGGTTATGGGTGTCGTTTCCAGGTCTAACGATAGTCTGGTCGGAGATAGTAGCGAGAAAGAGTTGGCAGAAAGCGCGGTCAGTTGACAGGTTGAACAAGGCGCGGGCGAAGGTTAATAGGGCGATCTCGAAGTTTGTTAGTCGGAACGGGGGTATAGCAATACGGCATGTTGAGTTGGAAAGGACGGAAGAGGAATTTTGGTTGGCTGACGGGGTACACCTTAATGCGGTGGGAACTGACTTATGGGCTCTTGGCTTGCAGGGAGGTATTGAGAGGGCCCTTTGGTTGCGGGGGGTCTCAGGCACTTGAAGGGTTTCAAGGTGCCTTCGTTGTGGTGTTGTTTATTGGTGGGTCCTTGAAGTTGGTTTAAAATTGGTTCGGGGATTCATCCGGGTATGGATCCCCTCATTGGCAGAATTGATGGTCCCCTGGTGATTTTGGGGGGGAACCCCGACGGGGTATGTCGGGGCCCCTGGGGGTGTGGTTGGGGTTGACGGAGGATTAACCCTTACCATTTGGTGCTCCTGAGCCAGTGTGGGTAATGGCTGGGAGCAAGTTGAGGTTTTTTATTGCTCGGTTATGGGAATCACCAGGGTTTTGGTAGCTTCAAGGACCTTACCACATTGCAAATTTTATTGGTTATGTATTCTTGTTAATAAAATGGCTGCTATGGCCAAAATTATCCAAAGATAAATTTGTGTCTGTGTAATTACTTTTAAATAAGAAATGGGAATGGAGGTGTGGGGTATGAAAGGAAGACCGGAGTCAACAATTCCAGGGTCAAGCATGTTTATTTGCCTAAGCTTCGTTCCAGGGTAGAAAGGGTAAGAGTGCCTTTCAGAATTCGAAGTGGTCGGACTGTACGGGCCACCAAGAACTGCAGGAGAGCTTGAACATCTTCCCATGGATTTGCGACATCCTCCCTCATCAGTTACGTAGGTAAGCAGGTTCTCAGCATTGCAGCCCATTTGTTATCTTAAGTTAGTTAAGCGGGGTTAACTAACCTGTCAGTTCAGCCTCAGGTCTAAAGCAGAGGCCTGGACTCCACTCCTTACTCCTCACTCCACAACTCTCCTTAAAAACAACTGACTCCTTTTTCCTGCCCCGGGGTCTCCAGACCCCTAGGTGGGCGTTTCCTTCCGTCTGGTCCTGCCCACTGGTGTGCCTGTCTTTCCCTGGGGGAGGTGACTAGGGTTTTCTGGTTGGCTTTGTGTGACTTAGGTGAGGGAAGTTGTTATGCGGGGGCCTATGTGTGACTACCTGCAGTGTCAGGGCGTCACATATGTATGTGTGTATGTCTGCTAAAGGAATCCGCACCGTCATATTTACAAACACAAAATGTTGACTCTATGCACAGAAGAGAGTCATTCTATTTACATGATTTGTGTTTTTTTACCTTTTAAAACTATCATTAAATGTTAAGTTTTAGTTAGGGATTTATGCTTCTGTCTGTCTCTCTCCCAGTCTCTGTCATCTGTCTGTCTCTGTGTGTCTCTATCTCTATCCATGTCTGTCTGTCTCTCTATCTCTGTCTGTCTCTCTGTGTCTGTCTGTCTCTCTCTCTCTTTGTGGCTGTCTGTTTCTATGTCTGTCTGTCTCTTTTCCAGGCCTGTCTCTTTTCCAGGTCTGTCTCTTTTCCAGGTCTGTCTCTTCCCCTGTCTGTCTCTTCCCCTGTCTGTCTCTTCCCCTGTCTGTCTCTTCCCCTGTCTGTCTCTTCCCCTGTCTGTCTCTTCCCCTGTCTGTCTCTGTATTTCTTTGTCTGTCTCTGTCTTTCTCTTCCCCTGTCTGTCTCTTTCTCTGTCTCTCTCTGCCTGTCTCTCTTTGTCTCTCTCTGTCTGACTCATTCCCCGTTTGTCTCTTTCCCTGTCTATCTCTGTATTTCTTTGTCTGTCTCTGTCTGTCTCTTCCCCTGTCTGTCTCTTTCCCTGTCGGTCTGCCTTTTCTCCTGCCTGTCTCTGTATGTTTGTCTCTGTCTGTTTCCCTATCTGCCTCTGTCTCTTTCTCTGTCTCTGTCTGTCTGCCTTTTTTCCCTGTCTATCTCTGTCTGTCTCTTTCCCTGTCTATCTATGCCTATCTGTCTCTGTCTGTTTGTCTCTCAGTCTGTGTCTGTCTCTCTCTATCTGTCTCCCCACTGACATCATATTATCTCACACATAAGCTTCTTATACTATGAATGTCCTTTGTTCCTATAGCAACCAATCACAGCTGCTATTAATAACTTGCAGCTCCCACCTCCATTCAGTTTAATGGAGGCAGGTTTTTTGGAGAGTAACTGTAAAGCGCGGGGTTAAATATTCCTGTTAAAACATAGTCTACGACGTTCCCTGAGTCACATGAGGTGTCTGCAAAATTTTGTGTTTGTAAATATGACGGTGCGGATTCCTTTAGCAGACATACACACATACATATGTGACGCCCTGACACTGCAGGTAGTCACACATAGGCCCCCGCATAACAACTTCCCTCACCTAAGTCACACAAAGCCAACCAGAAAATCCTAGTCACCTCCCCCAGGGAAAGACAGGCACATCAGTGGGCAGGACCAGACGGAAGGAAACGCCCACCTAGGGGTCTGGAGACCCCGGGGCAGGAAAAAGGAGTCAGTTGTTTTTAAGGAGAGTTGTGGAGTGAGGAGTAAGGAGTGGAGTCCAGGCCTCTGCTTTAGACCTGAGGCTGAACTGACAGGTTAGTTAACCCCGCTTAACTAACTTAAGACAACAAATGGGCTGCAATGCTGAGAACCTGCTTACCTACGTAACTGATGAGGGAGGATGTCGCAAATCCATGGGAAGATGTTCAAGCTCTCCTGCAGTTCTTGGTGGTCCGTACAGTCCGACCACTTCGAATTCTGAAAGGCACTCTTACCCTTTCTACCCTGGAACGAAGCTTACGCAAATAAACATGCTTGACCCTGGAATTGTTGACTCCGGTCTTCCTTTCATACCCCACACCTCCATTCCCATTTCTTATTTAAAAGTAATTACACAGACACATATTTATCTTTGGATAATTTTGGCCATAGCAGCCATTTTATTAACAAGAATACATAACCAATAAAATTTGCAATGTGGTAAGGTCCTTGAAGCTACCAAAACCCTGGTGATTCCCATAACCGAGCAATAAAAAACCTCAACTTGCTCCCAGCCGTTACCCACACTGGCTCAGGAGCACCAAATGGTAAGGGTTAATCCTCCGTCAACCCCAACCACACCCCCAGGGGCCCCGACATACCCCGTCGGGGTTCCCCCCCAAAATCACCAGGGGACCATCAATTCTGCCAATGAGGGGATCCATACCCGGATGAATCCCCGAACCAATTTTAAACCAACTTCAAGGACCCACCAATAAACAACACCACAACGAAGGCACCTTGAAACCCTTCAAGTGCCTGAGACCCCCCGCAACCAAAGGGCCCTCTCAATACCTCCCTGCAAGCCAAGAGCCCATAAGTCAGTTCCCACCGCATTAAGGTGTACCCCGTCAGCCAACCAAAATTCCTCTTCCGTCCTTTCCAACTCAACATGCCGTATTGCTATACCCCCGTTCCGACTAACAAACTTCGAGATCGCCCTATTAACCTTCGCCCGCGCCTTGTTCAACCTGTCAACTGACCGCGCTTTCTGCCAACTCTTTCTCGCTACTATCTCCGACCAGACTATCGTTAGACCTGGAAACGACACCCATAACCGTAACAAATCATGTTTGATGTCCTTTATCAAGATTCGAAAAGGACGCCCACCCAAATCATTCCCCCCGGCATGCAACACTAACATGTCAGGAGGTCTGTCCAACCGGG
Source organism: Anomaloglossus baeobatrachus (assembly GCF_048569485.1). Lineage (NCBI taxonomy): Eukaryota > Metazoa > Chordata > Amphibia > Anura > Aromobatidae > Anomaloglossus > Anomaloglossus baeobatrachus. Next base: position 39,981 of record NW_027442048.1, on the reverse strand, counting down.
CGTATCTATGCACCTCCTGCAACACCCTGTTCCACCCTAACCCCCGAACACCGAGCCATCGCACGAGAGCCAGGTCCTTCTCAAAACCTAGCTGTCTCCCGTTCCATCTCGCGTCCGCTCGTCGGGCTCCCCAATACACATAAGAGTGGCCAAGGATCCAGACCAGGGAAGGAAGGGGGGGTGCTTCTGCAATACAAAATGTACAGACGACACCATTTTATTGCCTCACCAAACCAAATTGACAAAAAACACACACTCTCACCCCCCCCCATTGCTACCCTAATACCCCCCCCCTTTTCCCCTCAATTGCCAACAACCACCTGGGGACGTACATACGACTTAAAGCGCTGCGACTTCCACCTACCAATCTGCTTAACTGTCTCCTCCGGTAGGCCGCATATAGAGGCCTCCGTCGCTGCCCCAATCCGAAAGACTTCGGATCTAACCCCAACGACTTCAAACATGCCCTAAAAACACTCACAAATTGGTATCTCGATAAAAAGGACCCATCCTCGTGACATAATAAGGGGCCATCCACCTTCGGACGGATCTGTTGAAAATTCCCAAGACACTTGAACGGGCACATATCAGATGCCACAACCATCCCCAAACGGACTAGTCTACCCACACCTCTCTGATCAGTTTTCGATTTCCTAATCCAAAATTCAACTCCGTTTTCCACTGACAATGTCACCCCAATCTAAGCCCCCGGGGAACGCCTTACTGGGCGATACCAACTCCCCAACCCGCAGGGCTCCAAAAAACGCCAAAGAAAAGGCTAACTTAAACAAACTCACCTCAAACGGAGATAGACAAACCCCCCACAACGCCCTACCCAGCCGGGTAGGGACCCAGCCCAGCCCAGCTGGGACCCAGTTTGAGCGAGGAACGGAACAAGTCCTTCCCACACCAAGGTTTGCAGGCCCTACCTCAGTCAGGGTTTCACCCACACTCTACAGCTCCGGAATGTCATGCTCTTCAGCCTCCTCCTCCTCCTGCGCATCCTCATCCACTTTACCCTCCACACCAGTCCCAAGCTGGAAGCACTGCAGCACTGCCTCGGCGAAGCGGCAACAGGCTGTGCTGCAGCTAATCTGCATAAGTGACAAATCCCACAATGCAGAAGAGGTGTGGACAGCTCTAAAACAGCATGCAGATCACTGGCTCACACCTCTGAACCTAAAGCCAGGAAAGGTTGTGTGTGACAATGGCCGGAACCTAGTGGCGGCTTTGAGGCGAGGCCAGCTGACACATGTTCCATGCATGGCCCATGTGCTCAACCTCGTGGTTCAGCGGTTTCTAAAGTCATACCCAGAGCTGTCTGATCTGCTGGTAAAAGTTCGCCGCCTGTCTGCACATTTTCGAAAGTCACCTACTGCTTGCCGGCTTTCAGCGTCGTTTGCATCTTCCGGCTCACAGACTGGTGTGTGATGTCCCCACGCGTTGGAATTCAACTCTGCACATGTTGATCAGGATATGTGAGCAGAAGAGGGCAGTTGTTGAGTACCTGCATCACCTAAGCCGTCGGGAAATGGGTCAAACTCCACACATAACACCTGAGGAGTGGAGATGGATGTCCGACCTATGTACCATCCTCCAAAACTTTGAGGACTCCACCAAGATGGTGAGCGGCGATGACGCCATTATTAGCGTCACCATACCGCTTCTCTGCCTTCTAAAACGGTCTCTGCTCAAAACCAAACATGATGCATTGCAGGCGGAACACGATGAGTTGGAGCAAGAAACAGTAGTGGGTGTGGGTGATAACACATAGCCCAGCCTCGTCTCATCACAACGTGCAGTGGAGGACTATGACGAGGAGGAAGATGAAGACATGGAGCAACTCTCCGGCCAAATTGAGGATATGACATGCATACCAGTCATATGCTCAGTTCAGCGTGGCTGGCCAGAGGACAGGGTAGATGAGGAGGAGGAGAAGGAGGAGGACAGCATGTTCAGTCATCGTGTTGGTCTGGATACTGAAGTGATGGCTGTTAAGAGTCTGGCGCACATGGATGACTTTATGGTAAGCTGCCTGTCTCGTGACCCTCGCGTTAAGAACATCTTGGCCGACAATCATTACTGGTTGGTAACACTGTTAGACCCACGCTACAAGGAGAACTTTATGTCTCTTATTCCCGAGGCGGAGAGGTCAGCCAAAATGCAGCAGTTCCGGAAGGCCATAGTCACGGAAGTAGGCAAAGCATTCCCTTCACAAAACGCTAGCGTCATAATTGTAACACTATTAGTTAAAAGAAAGGGATAAAATGTAAAAAAAAACAAAATAAGGCATGACTTTTTTTTAACATCACATTTATTTTTTTTAGATTTAACCAAAGAATGTGCACATTTGTTATAATAAACAAGTGAAAAATGTTGAAAATCAGTCATCCAAAGGTGTGTAAAAAAAATATATACATATATGGTACCAATAAAAATGTCACTTTGTCTTGCAAAGAATGCAGCCCCCCAAATATTTTTTCCTCTGTGCGGCCCATACACCCAGCCGAGTTTGAGACCCCCTGCCTTACACTATATAGATATCATGTTCATTCCCCATCTATCTTGCTCAGGAGAGCATCTCCCTCCCCCGGCACCAAGAGCAGCTCATATTGAATTGTTACATTGACTAGTAACACTGCACACAGAAATGCACCTTAATATTCCACTGTTAACCCTTTCCTCCCAGCAGTAACACACAACTCCTCACCTTGATATCATGGTGATTTATGGTCAGAATGACTTCAATGCGATCAGTGATTTCTATTCTAGCTCTGCTCACATAGATTTTATATCCACACTCAACTATAGGCCGTTCTTCATATTTTGGGGGCTTTTAGTCAGATATACTAGTTTGTGCCTGTATAGTATTGGTGTAGATGGGAGTGTAGGGCATGGGTTACATGGCACTGTGGTGGGATACTGATGGGAGGTATTGGTGCTGTGTTTGATGCTTCTACTGGGTATTTTCCTACAAATACTGGAACAGCTCACTGCTTAGAATGATCCTTCCCAGCTCTATAATATATTATATATACCCCACAATGCAGGCTCACACACACATTTGTCTCAAGTGTGTTGTAGGGACACAGATACAGTCTTGGTCATGTGACTAAAGTCTACTTTACACACTGCGATATCGGTCCCGATATCGCTAGTGTGGGTACCCGCCCCCATCTGTTGCGCGACACGGGTAAATCGCTGCCCATGCCGCACAACACCGACCAGACCCGTCACACATACTTACCTGCCCGGCGACGTCGCTGTGACCGGCGAACCGCCTCCTTTCTAAGGGGGCGGTCCGTGCGGCGTCACAGCGACGTCACTGAGCGACCGCCCAATAGCAGCGGAGGGGCGGAGATGAGTGGCCGGAACATCCCGCCCACCTCCTTCCTTCCTCATAGCGGCTGGGAGGCAGGTAAGGAGAGGTTCCTCGTTTCTGCGGTGTCACACGGAGTGATGTGTGCTGCCGCAGGAGCGACGAACTACATCGTTACTGCTGCAGTAACGATAATCGAGAATGGAGACCCATGTCACCGATGAGCGATTTTGCACGTTTTTGCAACGATGCAAAATCGCTCATCGGTGTCACACGCAGCAACATCGCTAATGCGGCCGGATGTGCGTCACAAATTCCGTGACCCCAACGACTCCGCATTAGCGATGTCGCAGCGTGTAAAGCCCCCTTTAGTGGGAGTGGTGTACAGGGTCTTAGCAGTAAAGAGTATTCCATATTTCTGCCAGATACCCACAGAGATATTGAAATCTGAAAAAAGAGACTTCTGCTCATTGAAGGTAAGAACTGCTCACATAGCGTTCAACTCCACAGCAAACGAGTGCTCTAGCACTGGCATCTCAGCAGGGATATTCCCCTACTACACATGTGTGTCTGGGTCGCTGTGACAGTTTACAGGACATAACTCAGGGCACCTAGACAAAAGGCAGAGGGACTACTTTCTATTTCTGGTGTAGAGCTTAGTACAATATATATATATATACTATTACATGTGACACATGTACCTTGTATTACCATTATTCGCTGTATATGAACCCCTTTTCTCCGGGCATTATTTGTCTATAGCATTTTTCACGAACCTGAGGCAACTGAGAACCCTTCAGTGAAGGAATTCCACTAACCCTCACAATACCAACCAGGGGCCTCCCTGCAGTAACTCAGGTAGTTGTACCCATTCTCTTTCCGCATTCTATGTGTTCTTCTTCTTTCTTCTTTTTTTTCTTTTTTCTTCTTTTTATTTCTATCATGTAGTTCAGGGGTTTATAGATATATGTCCTGCATCTCATATTTCCTTTAGTGGTGCTTCTTACCCATTCTCATATCATTTACCCTAGTATTTCATGATCCTGAGGCGACTGAGAACCCTTTAATAAAGGAATCCTTTTTCACCTGAATTGTCAAGTGATACTTACCAGTGACTATCACGTAATGTTACAGGTAGTTCCATTTTCTTCCTCTTCTTTCTCTCCTTTCTTCTTTGTCACACGGTCCATTGTGTTATAGCCCACGTGTCATGATAACACTTGTACCATCTTTTCATTTAGATTCCACCTACAATTATTTACCGATTCCAGTTCTGGAATAGGCTTTCATCATCTACTCACTAGAATTCTCAAGTGCATAAGGTACTGAGACATATACATGTTCACACCATTATAAAGAACAAAGTATAAACATTGAGGTTTTTCTCACACCCATGTTCCTGTGTTCTTTGATATGATATGTGTTCATTTCCTTCACTATATAGGATTGCAAGTTTTCCATTTGTACCTTAATGGCAATGACGCTATACAATTGAACACATATCATCCTGTTATCCATATAGGTGTGTATTTACCTGCTTGACTATTTTTGGTTGTTTGATCCAGAATGTTTCTCCAGATAGGTCATGTGGAAATTTTCTTTCCTCAGTACAAATGTTTTCACTATGGCTTTGGAAAAATTTTTTGTATGTGCCTCATGGTCATTTGACCCATTGTACTCTCAAGTAGCAATATATTGTACTGTTATGTTGTACTATGTACTAATTACGTGTTTATATGGTTTTGTAACCCTTTATGATCTTAGATAACTTTATCCTTGATAAAGACCTAAAAACAAGGTCGAAACGTTGGATGAATTATCCTTTTGCACAAATAAAGAATTTTCAGCATTCCAAGAGTTCTTTTCTTACGTTATTAATCACTATAGTGTGCCAGAGCTATTTCTTTTGAATTGACTCTTATTTTTTCTGAGCACCTGCTATATACACAGTGAGCCAGACATATTCAATTTTCATTCAGAAGGCAGAGGGAAGCCTTAGCAGCTGAGCATATATCTTTGCTTGTGAGCATTAGAACAGGCCGGCGATTACAGGGTAACATGAAAAATGTCCAGCTTGCATTATGACTAGAACATGACAATATCCTTTTAAGTACTAACCTATGATGCGTTCCTAAGCAGTTGATGTTATATGTTCTACATTTCATTTTCTGCATACTTTACAAGTAGTAGAATTTGCTTTGATATAGGCAACTGGATTTTCACAATGAAAAGGCAAAGGATAACGCCCGAAAAAGACGCCATACATTATGTCAGTGCCATCACTGACAAACCTGGATTGACCATGAAATACGGTATGGAGAGCTGTTGTCATCGTATTAGATAGATAAGAATGATTATATGTATTGTAGAAATGTCTCCTATCATGTTCCCTAATTTTTTATTATGTCCACATCCTGGTCCCCATCTTGGACATCATAACAAACGTGCACTTTTTTGTTTAATTTACACATTGGACCATAGGAAAAATGACACTACAGCTACAGAGGTGACCGTCTGATAGCCCAGCTCGACTATCCATCTCTACTGAAGACCCTTTCAGCTTTTTGAGAGTTGGGTGGAGGACATCATCTCTGAAAATAGGGTCCCACAGCTGCACCCCATCAGTGTGAGCAGGAATCTTAGGACTCTTAGAAGAGTCAATGCTCTGAGACCATGGGGGGCGCTTAGCCCCCTCTCTTCGTCACTGAGGATGATTTCATTTTTCAGGGATTAGAGAGAGTGGTCCTTGTGGTGGACTGCAGGTATGGAGAGCTGTTGTGATCGTATTAGATAGATAAGAATGATTATATGTATTGTAGAAATGTCTCCTATCATGTTCCCTAATTTTTTATTATGTCCACATCCTGGTCCCCATCTTGGACATCATAACAAACGTGCACTTTTTTGTTTAATTTACACATTGGACCATAGGAAAAATGACACTACAGCTACAGAGGTGACCGTCTGATAGCCCAGCTCGACTATCCATCTCTACTGAAGACCCTTTCAGCTTTTTGAGAGTTGGGTGGAGGACATCATCTCTGAAAATAGGGTCCCACAGCTTCACCCCATCAATGTGAGCAGGACTCTTAGGACTCTTAAAAGAGTCAATGCTCTGGTACCATGGGGGGCGCTTGGCCCCCTCTCTTCGTCACTGAGGATGATTTCATTTTTCAGGGATTAGAGATGGTGGTCCTTGTGGTGGACTGCAGGTATGGAGAGCTGTTGTCATTGTATTAGATAGATAAGAATGATTATATGTATTGTAGAAATGTCTCCTATCATGTTCCCTAATTTTTTATTATGTCCACATCCTGGTCCCCATCTTGGACATCATAACAAACGTGCACTTTTTTGTTTAATTTACACATTGGACCATAGGAAAAATGACACTACAGCTACAGAGGTGACCGTCTGATAGCCCAGCTCAACTATCCATCTCTACTGAAGACCCTTTCAGCTTTTTGAGAGTTGGGTGGAGGACATCATCTCTGAAAATAGGGTCCCACAGCTGCACCCCATCAGTGTGAGCAGGACTCTTAGGACTCTTAGAAGAGTCAATGCTCTGAGACCATGGGGGCGCTTAGCCCCCTCTCTTCGTCACTGAGGATGATTTCATTTTTCAAGGATTAGAGAGGGTGGTCCTTGTGGTGGACTGCAGGTATGGAGAGCTGTTGTCATCGTATTAAATAGATAAGAATGATTATATGTATTGTAGAAATGTCTCCTATCATGTTCCCTAATTTTTTATTATGTCCACATCCTGGTCCCCATCTTGGACATCATAACAAACGTGCACTTTTTTGTTTAATTTACACATTGGATCATAGGAAAAATGACACTACAGCTACAGAGGTGACCGTCTGATAGCCCAGCTCGACTATCCAACTCTACTGAAGACCCTTTCAGCTTTTTGAGAGTTGGGTGGAGGACATCATCTCTGAAAATAGGGTCCCACAGCTGCACCCCATCAGTGTAAGCAGGACTCTTAGGACTCTTAGAAGAGTTAATGCTCTGAGACCATGGGGGCGCTTGGCCCCCTCTCTTCGTCACTGAGGATGATTTCTTTTTTCAGGGATTAGAGAGGGTGTTCCTTGTGGTGGACTGCAGGTATGGAGAGCTGTTGTCATCGTATTAGATAGATAAGAATGATTATATGTATTGTAGAAATCTCTCCTATCATGTTCCCTAATTTTTTATTATGTCCACATCCTGGTCCCCATCTTGGACATCATAACAAACGTGCACTTTTTTGTTTAATTTACACATTGGACCATAGGAAAAATGACACTACAGCTACAGAGGTGACCGTCTGATAGCCCAGCTCGACTATCCATCTCTACTGAAGACCCTTTCAGCTTTTTGAGAGTTGGGTGGAGGACATCATCTCTGAAAATAGGGTCCCACAGCTGCACCCCATCAGTGTGAGCAGGACTCTTAGGACTCTTAGAAGAGTTAATGCTCTGAGACCATGGGGGCGCTTAGCCCCCTCTCTTCGTCACTGAGGATGATTTCATTTTTCAGGGATTAGAGAGGGTGGTCCTTGTGGTGGACTGCAGGTATGGAGAGCTGTTGTCATCGTATTAGATAGATAAGAATGATTATATGTATTGTAGAAATGTCTCCTATCATGTTCCCTAATTTTTTATTATGTCCACATCCTGGTCCCCATCTTGGACATCATAACAAACGTGCACTTTTTTGTTTAATTTACACATTGGACCATAGGAAAAATGACACTACAGCTACAGAGGTGACCGTCTGATAGCCCAGCTCGACTATCCATCTCTACTGAAGACCCTTTCAGCTTTTTGAGAGTTGGGTGGAGGACATCATCTCTGAAAATAGGGTCCCACAGCTGCACCCCATCAGTGTGAGCAGGACTCTTAGGACTCTTAGAAGAGTCAATGCTCTGAGACCATGGTGGGCGCTTAGCCTCCTCTCTTCGTCACTGAGGATGATTTCATTTTTCAGGGATTAGAGAGGGTGGTCCTTGTGGTGGACTGCAGGTATGGAGAGCTGTTGTCATCGTATTAGATAGATAAGAATGATTATGTGTATTGTAGAAATGTCTCCTATCATGTTCCCTAATTTTTTATTATGTCCACATCCTGGTCCCCATCTTGGACATCATAACAAACGTGTACTTTTTTGTTTAATTTACACATTGGACCATAGGAAAAATGACACTACAGCTACAGAGGTGACCGTCTGATAGCCCAGCTCGACTATCCATCTCTACTGAAGACCCTTTCAGCTTTTTGAGAGTTGGGTAGAGAACATCATCTCTGAAAATAGGGTCCCACAGCTGCACCCCATCAGTGTGAGCAGGACTCTTAGGACTCTTAAAAGAGTCAATGCTCTGAGACCATGGAGGGCGCTTAGCCCCCTCTCTTCGTCACTGAGGATGATTTCACTTTTCAGGGATTAGAGAGAGTGGTCCTTGTGGTGGACTGCAGGTATGGAGAGCTGTTGTGATCGTATTAGATAGATAAGAATGATTATATGTATTGTAGAAATGTCTCCTATCATGTTCCCTAATTTTTTATTATGTCCACATCCTGGTCCCCATCTTGAACATCATAACAAACGTGCACTTTTTTGTTTAATTTACACATTGGACCATAGGAAAAATGACACTACAGCTACAGAGGTGACCGTCTGATAGCCCAGCTCGACTATCCATCTCTACTGAAGACCCTTTCAGCTTTTTGAGAGTTGGGTGGAGGACATCATCTCTGAAAATAGGGTCCCACAGCTTCACCCCATCAGTGTGAGCAGGACTCTTAGGACTCTTAGAAGAGTCAATGCTCTGGTACCATGGGGGGCGCTTGGCCCCCTCTCTTCGTCACTGAGGATGATTTCATTTTTCAGGGATTAGAGAGGGTGGTCCTTGTGGTGGACTGCAGGTATGGAGAGCTGTTGTCATCGTATTAGATAGATAAGAATGATTATATGTATTGTAGAAATGTCTCCTATCATGTTCCCTAATTTTTTATTATGTCCACATCCTGGTCCCCATCTTGGACATCATAACAAACGTGCACTTTTTTGTTTAATTTACACATTGGACCATAGGAAAAATGACACTACAGCTACAGAGGTGACCGTCTGATAGCCCAGCTCGACTATCCATCTCTACTGAAGACCCTTTCAGCTTTTTGAGAGTTGGGTGGAGGACATCATCTCTGAAAATAGGGTCCCACAGCTGCACCCCATCAGTGTGAGCAGGACTCTTAGGACTCTTAGAGTCAATGCTCTGAGACCATTGGGGGCACTTAGCCCCCTCTCTTCGTCACTGAGGATGATTTCATTTTTTAGGGATTAGAGAGAGTGGTCCTTGTGGTGGACTGCAGGTATGGAGAGCTGTTGTGATCGTATTAGATAGATAAGAATGATTATATGTATTGTAGAAATGTCTCCTATCATGTTCCCTAATTTTTTATTATGTCCACATCCTGGTCCCCATCTTGAACATCATAACAAACGTGCACTTTTTTGTTTCATTTACACATTGGACCATAGGAAAAATGACACTACAGCTACAGAGGTGACCGTCTGATAGCCCAGCTCGACTATCCATCTCTACTGAAGACCCTTTCAGCTTTTTGAGAGTTGGGTGGAGGACATCATCTCTGAAAATAGGGTCCCACAGCTGCACCCCATCAGTGTAAGCAGGACTCTTAGGACTCTTAGAAGAGTCAATGCTCTAAAACCATGGGGGGCGCTTAGCCCCCTCTCTTCGTCCCTGAGGATGATTTCATTTTTCAGGGATTAGAGAGGGTGGTCCTTGTGGTGGACTGCAGGTATGGAGAGCTGTTGTCATCGTATTAGATAGATAAGAATGATTATATGTATTGTAGAAATGTCTCCTATCATGTTCCCTAATTTCTTATTATGTCCACATCCTGGTCCCCATCTTGGACATCATAACAAACGTGCACTTTTTTGTTTAATTTACACATTGGACCATAGGAAAAATGACACTACAGCTACAGAGGTGACCGTCTGATAGCCCAGCTCGACTATCCATCTCTACTGAAGACCCTTTCAGCTTTTTGAGAGTTGGGTGGAGGACATCATCTCTGAAAATAGGGTCCCACAGCTGCACCCCATCAGTGTGAGCAGGACTCTTAGGACTCTTAGAAGAGTCAATGCTCTGAGACCATTGGGGGCACTTAGCCCCCTCTCTTCGTCACTGAGGATGATTTCATTTTTCAGGGATTAGAGAGGGTGGTCCTTGTGGTGGACTGCAGGTATGGAGAGCTGTTATCATCGTATTAGATAGATAAGAATGATTATATGTATTGTAGAAATGTCTCCTATCATGTTCCCTAATTTTTTATTATGTCCACATCCTGGTCCCCATCTTGGACATCATAACAAACGTGCACTTTTTTGTTTAATTTACACATTGGACCATAGGAAAAATGACACTACAGCTACAGAGGTGACCGTCTGATAGCCCAGCTCGACAATCCATCTCTACTGAAGACCCTTTCAGCTTTTTGAGAGTTGGGTGGAGGACATCATCTCTGAAAATAGGGTCCCACAGCTGCACCCCATCAGTGTGAGCAGGACTCTTAGGACTCTTAGAAGAGTCAATGCTCTGAGACCATGGGGGGCGCTTAGCCCCCTCTCTTCGTCACTGAGGATGATTTCATTTTTCAGGGATTAGAGAGGGTGGTCCTTGTGGTGGACTGCAGGTATGGAGAGCTGTTGTCATCGTATTAAATAGATAAGAATGATTATATGTATTGTAGAAATGTCTCCTATCATGTTCCCTAATTTTTTATTATGTCCACATCCTGGTCCCCATCTTGGACATCATAACAAACGTGCACTTTTTTGTTTAATTTACACATTGGACCATAGGAAAAATGACACTACAGCTACAGAGGTGACCGTCTGATAGCCCAGCTCGACTATCCATCTCTACTGAAGACCCTTTCAGCTTTTTGAGAGTTGGGTGGAGGACATCATCTCTGAAAATAGGGTCCCACAGCTGCACCCCATCAGTGTGAGCAGGACTCTTAGGACTCTTAGAAGAGTCAATGCTCTAAAACCATGGGGGGCGCTTAGCCCCCTCTCTTCGTCCCTGAGGATGATTTCATTTTTCAGGGATTAGAGAGGGTGGTCCTTGTGGTGGACTGCAGGTATGGAGAGCTGTTGTCATCGTATTAGATAGATAAGAATGATTATATGTATTGTAGAAATGTCTCCTATCATGTTCCCTAATTTTTTATTATGTCCACATCCTGGTCCCCATCTTGGACATCATAACAAACGTGCACTTTTTTGTTTAATTTACACATTGGACCATAGGGAAAATGAAACTACAGCTACAGAGGTGACCGTCTGATAGCCCAGCTCGACTATCCATCTCTACTGAAGACCCTTTCAGCTTTTTGAGAGTTGGGTGGAGGACATCATCTCTGAAAATAGGGTCCCACAGCTGCACCCCATCAGTGTGAGCAGGACTCTTAGGACTCCTAGACCCTTTCAGCTTTTTGAGAGTTGGGTGGAGGACATCATCTCTGAAAATAGGGTCCCACAGCTGCACCCCATCAGTGTGAGCAGGACTCTTAGGACTCTTAGAAGAGTCAATGCTCTGAGACCATTGGGGGCACTTAGCCCCCTCTCTTCATCACTGAGGATGATTTCATTTTTCAGGGATTAGAGAGGGTGGTCCTTGTAGTGGACTGCAGGTATGGAGAGCTGTTGTCATCGTATTAAATAGATAAGAATGATTATATGTATTGTAGAAATGTCTCCTATCATGTTCCCTAATTTTTTATTATGTCCACATCCTGGTCCCCATCTTGGAAATCATAACAAACGTGCACTTTTTTGTTTAATTTACAAATTGGACCATAGGAAAAATGACACTACAGCTACAGAGGTGACCGTCTGATAGCCCAGCTCGACTATCCATCTCTACTGAAGACCCTTTCAGCTTTTTGAGAGTTGGGTGGAGGACATCATCTCTGAAAATAGGGTCCCACAGCTGCACCCCATCAGAGTGAGCAGGAATCTTAGGACTCTTAGAAGAGTCAATGCTCTGAGACCATGGGGGGCGCTTAGCCCCCTCTCTTCGTCACTGAGGATGATTTCATTTTTCAGGGATTAGAGAGAGTGGTCCTTGTGGTGGACTGCAGGTATGGAGAGCTGTTGTGATCGTATTAGATAGATAAGAATGATTATATGTATTGTAGAAATGTCTTCAGTAGAGATGGATAGTCGAGCTGGGCTATCAGACGGTCACCTCTGTAGCTGTAGTGTCATTTTTCCTATGGTCCAATGTGTAAATTAAACAAAAAAGTGCACGTTTGTTATGATGTCCAAGATGGGGACCAGGATGTGGACATAATAAAAAATTAGGGAACATGATAGGAGACATTTCTACAATACATATAATCATTCTTATCTATCTAATACGATGACAACAGCTCTCCATACCTGCAGTCCACCACAAGGACCACCCTCTCTAATCCCTGAAAAATGAAATCATCCTCAGTGACGAAGAGAGGGGGCTAAGCGCCCCCATGGTCTCAGAGCATTAACTCTTCTAAGAGTCCTAAGGGCATTTCGCGCATAAATGAAATGATCACATTTTTCTCCAAAACTATAACATATGCAAGCTTGTCCTGTTTGGTGGAGATAATATTTAATAAAATAAGTAGAAACCTACTAAAAGTTTTGTTTGTTTATATTGCAATCCTGAGATAATCGTCTCCATGCTCCAAATCCATTTTAAAGCCATTTCAAAGGCATTTCACGCATAAATGAAATGATCACATTTTTCTCCAAAACTATAACACATGCAAGCTTGTCCTGTTTGGTGGAGATGATATTTAATAAAATAAGTAGAAATCCACTAAAAGTTTTGTTTGGTTATCTTGCAATCCCAAGATAATCGTCTCCATGCTCCAAATCCATTTTAAAGCCATTTTTAAGGCATTTCGCGCATAAATGAAATGATCACATTTTTCTCCAAAACTATAACAGATGCAAGCTTGTCCTGTTTGGTGGAGATAATATTTAATAAAATAATTAGAAATCTACTAAAAGTTTTGTTTGTTTATATTGCCATCCTGAGATAATCGTCTCCATGCTCCAAATCCATTTTAAAGCCATTTCAAAGGCATTTTGCGCATAAATGAAATGATCACATTTTTCTCCAAAACTATAACACATGCAAGCTTGTCCTGTTTGGTGGAGATGATATTTGGTAAAATAAGTAGAAATCCACTAAAAGTTTTGTTTGGTTATCTTGCAATCCCGAGATAATCGTCTCCATGCTCCAAATCTATTTTAAAGCCATTTCAAAGGCATTGTGCGCATAAATGAAATAATCACATTTTTCTCCAAAACTATAACAGATGCAAGCTTGTCCTGTTTGGTGGGGATAATATTTAATAAAATAAGTAGAAATCCACTAAAAGTTTTGTTTGGTTATCTTGCAATCCCGAGATAATCGTCTCCATGCTCCAAATCCATTTTAAAGCCATTTTTAAGGCATTTCGCGCATAAATGAAATGATCACATTTTTCTCCAAAACTATAACAGATGGAAGCTCGTCCTGTTTGGAGGGGAAAATATTTAATAAAATAAGTAGAAATCCACTAAAAGTTTTGTTTGGTTATATTGCAATCCCGAGATAATCGTCTCCATGCTTCAAATCCATTTAAAAGCCATTTTGAAGGCATTTCACGCATAAATGAAATGATCACATTTTTCTTCAAAACTAAAACAGATGCAAGCTTGTCCTGTTTGGTAGAGATGATATTTAATAAAATATGTAGAAATCCACTAAAAGTTTTGTTTGGTTATCTTGCAATCCCGAGATAATCGTCTCCATGCTTCAAAACTATTTTAAAGCCATTTTTAAGGCATTTTGCGCATACATGAAATGATCACATTTTTCTCCAAAACTATAACAGATGCAAGCTTGTCCTGTTTGGTGGAGATAATATTTAATAAAATAAGTAGAAACCTACTAAAAGTTTTGTTTGGCGCCCCCCATGGTTTTAGAGCATTGACTCTTCTAAGAGTCCTAAGAGTCCTGCTTACACTGATGGGGTGCAGCTGTGGGACCCTATTTTAAGAGATGATGTCCTCCACCCAACTCTCAAAAAGCTGAAAGGGTCTTCAGTAGAGATGGATAGTCGAGCTGGGCTATCAGACGGTCACCTCTGTAGCTGTAGTGTCATTTTTCCTATGGTCCAATGTGTAAATTAAACAAAAAAGTGCACGTTTGTTATGATGTCCAAGATGGGGACCAGGATGTGGACATAATAAAAAATTAGGGAACATGATAGGAGACATTTCTACAATACATATAATCATTCTTATCTATCTAATACGATCACAACAGCTCTCCATTCCTGCAGTCCACCACAAGGACCACTCTCTCTAATCCCTAAAAAATGAAATCATCCTCAGTGACGAAGAGAGGGGGCTAAGCGCCCCCCATGGTCTCAGAGCATTGACTCTTCTAAGAGTCCTAAGAGTCCTGCTCACACTGATGGGGTGCAGCTGTGGGACCCTATTTTCAGAGATGATGTCCTCCACCCAACTCTCAAAAAGCTGAAAGGGTCTTCAGTAGAGATGGATAGTCGAGCTGGGCTATCAGACGGTCACCTCTGTAGCTGTAGTGTCATTTTTCCTATGGTCCAATGTGTAAATTAAACAAAAAAGTGCACGTTTGTTATGATTTCCAAGATGGGGACCAGGATGTGGACATAATAAAAAAATAGGGAACATGATAGGAGACATTTCTACAATACATATAATTATTCTTATCTATCTAATACGATGACAACAGCTCTCCATACCTGCAGTCCACCACAAGGACCACCCTCTCTAATCCCTGAAAAATGAAATCATCCTCAGTGACGAAGAGAGGGGGCTAAGCGCACCCCATGGTCTCAAAACATTGACTCTTCTAAGAGTCCTAAGAGTCCTGCTCACACTGATGGGGTGCAGCTGTGGGACCCTATTTTCAGAGATGATGTCCTCCACCCAACTCTCAAAAAGCTGAAAGGGTCTTCAGTAGAGATGGATAGTCGAGCTGGGCTATCAGACGGTCACCTCTGTAGCTGTAGTGTCATTTTTCCTATGGTCCAATGTGTAAATTAAACAAAAAAGTGCACGTTTGTTATGATTTCCAAGATGGGGACCAGGATGTGGACATAATAAAAAAATAGGGAACATGATAGGAGACATTTCTACAATACATATAATCATTCTTATCTATCTAATACGATGACAACAGCTCTCCATACCTGCAGTCCACCACAAGGACCACCCTCTCTATTCCCTGAAAAGTGAAATCATCCTCAGTGACGAAGAGAGGGGGCTAAGCGCCCCCCATGGTCTCAGAGCATTGACTCTTCTAAGAGTCCTAAGAGTCCTGCTCACACTGATGGGGTGCAGCTGTGGGACCCTATTTTCAGAGATGATGTTCTCCACCAAACTCTCAAAAAGCTGAAAGGGTCTTCAGTAGAGATGGATAGTCGAGCTGGGCTATCAGACGGTCACCTCTGTAGCTGTAGTGTCATTTTTCCTATGGTCCAATGTGTAAATTAAACAAAAAAGTGCACGTTTGTTATGATGTCCAAGATGGGGACCAGGATGTGGACATAATAAAAAATTAGGGAACATGATAGGAGACATTTCTACAATACATATAATCATTCTTATCTATCTAATACGATGACAACAGCTCTCCATACCTGCAGTCCACCACAAGGACCACCCTCTCTAATCCCTGAAAAATGAAATCATCCTCAGTGACGAAGAGAGGGGGCCAAGCGCCCCCCATGGTACCAGAGCATTGACTCTTCTAAGAGTCCTAAGAGTCCTGCTCACACTGATGGGGTGAAGCTGTGGGACCCTATTTTCAGAGATGATGTCCTCCACCCAACTCTCAAAAAGCTGAAAGGGTCTTCAGTAGAGATGGATAGTCGAGCTGGGCTATCAGACGGTCACCTCTGTAGCTGTAGTGTCATTTTTCCTATGGTCCAATGTGTAAATTAAACAAAAAAGTGCACGTTTGTTATGATGTCCAAGATGGGGACCAGGATGTGGACATAATAAGAAATTAGGGAACATGATAGGAGACATTTCTACAATACATATAATCATTCTTATCTATCTAATACGATCACAACAGCTCTCCATACCTGCAGTCCACCACAAGGACCACTCTCTCTAATCCCTGAGAAATTAAATCATCCTCAGTGACGAAGAGAGGGGGCTAAGCGCCCCCCATGGTCTCAGAGCATTGACTCTTCTAAGATTCCTAAGATTCCTGCTCACACTGATGGGGTGCAGCTGTGGGACCCTATTTTCAGAGATGATGTCCTCCACCCAACTCTCAAAAAGCTGAAAGGGTCTTCAGTAGAGATGGATAGTCGAGCTGGGCTATCAGACGGTCACCTCTGTAGCTGTAGTGTCATTTTTCCTATGGTCCAATGTGTAAATTAAACAAAAAAGTGCACGTTTGTTATGATGTCCAAGATGGGGACCAGGATGTGGACATAATAAAAAATTAGGGAACATGATAGGAGACATTTCTACAATACATATAATCATTCTTATCTATTTAATACGATGACAACAGCTCTCCATACCTGCAGTCCACCACAAGGACCACCCTCTCTAATCCCTGAAAAATGAAATCATCCTCAGTGACGAAGAGTGGGGGCTAAGCGCCCCCCATGGTCTCAGAGCATTGACTCTTCTAAGAGTCCTAAGAGTCCTGCTCACACTGATGGGGTGCAGCTGTGGGACCCTATTTTCAGAGATGATGTCCTCCACCCAACTCTCAAAAAGCTGAAAGGGTCTTCAGTAGAGATGGATAGTCGAGCTGGGCTATCAGACGGTCACCTCTGTAGCTGTAGTGTCATTTTTCCTATGGTCCAATGTGTAAATTAAACAAAAAAGTGCACGTTTGTTATGATGTCCAAGATGGGGACCAGGATGTGGACATAATAAAAAATTAGGGAACATGATAGGAGACATTTCTACAATACATATAATCATTCTTATCTATCTAATACGATGACAACAGCTCTCCATACCTGCAGTCCACCACAAGGACCACCCTCTCTAATCCCTGAAAAATGAAATCATCCTCAGTGATGAAGAGAGGGGGCTAAGTGCCCCCAATGGTCTCAGAGCATTGACTCTTCTAAGAGTCCTAAGAGTCCTGCTCACACTGATGGGGTGCAGCTGTGGGACCCTATTTTCAGATATGATGTCCTCCACCCAACTCTCAAAAAGCTGAAAGGGTCTTCAGTAGAGATGGATAGTCGAGCTGGGCTATCAGACGGTCACCTCTGTAGCTGTAGTGTCATTTTTCCTATGGTCCAATGTGTAAATTAAACAAAAAAGTGCACGTTTGTTATGATGTTCAAGATGGGGACCAGGATGTGGACATAATAAAAAATTAGGGAACATGATAGGAGACATTTCTACAATACATATAATCATTCTTATCTATCTAATACGATGACAACAGCTCTCCATACCTGCAGTCCACCACAAGGACCACCCTCTCTATTCCCTGAAAAGTGAAATCATCCTCAGTGACGAATGTGGCGCCCCTGACCTGGTCAGGCACCACTGAGTACTGCACCCATGCTGAGGACAGTACAATACAGGTAATCCAGAAGGCTGACCGGGGTGTGGAACACAGGCGCATAGTGACCAGGTCTCACACATGTACCTATGAGAGGACCCCTGGGGATCCCAGGAGGGGGCGAAGCATGAGCACGGCCTCCATCTCCTCTCAAGGGGTGTGGTAAGAGAGTCTGGTTGCTAGGTGGCGTAGGCAAGAACAGGAGAGGAGGAGCAGTGAGTCAGTTAGAGGAGAACTCCAGAGGGCTCAGTAAGGAGCAGACCTGTGGGGTTTTTGCTGTCTAACAGCGCCCGCGCAGTGGCTACAGACGGGGGAGAACGGTCACCTAGGAGGGCTACCCGAAATCCAGCTTCAGCTAGAGGACAGCGGAGTGGGAATTAAGGAGACTGCTAGGGAGAACCAGGCCCAAACGGGCGGCAGATCCCGAAGCGAGGATAGATTCACCTTTCCCTGCTAAACCTGCCGGTGTGGGGCTCTCAAAGCCCACACCACAATACCACAAAAGCCGCAGCCACGTAACCACAGTTAGGGCCCATAGGTCTCAGGAGGCAAGCAGCTGGAGTGACCTGGTCCGGGGAACAAGCAAACGGCGAACGAAGGGGAGAGAGGCTGCAGCATCTTCCCTGGGTGACCCCCATAGGGACTCAAAGTCGGGGTCACCCCAAACCACCAAGGGCTAAGGAAGGCGAGTCAGTAGTCACCCTCATAAAGTCAGCCTGAAGGATACCTGGTTCCTGCCTGGTTCATCCCAGCTACGCCCGGGTTACTCACCCTGCCACCTGAAGTGAGTAAAAAACCCTGAAAGACATCCTGCCTGTGTGGAGTTATTCTGCGCCTTGTGGTACTACCACATCTACACAGGGCCCTGGGGCTTGCCTCACTCTCAGGAGGCCACTACATCCGACTGCACCCACCATCAGCCCCAGGCAGCCCTTAACCTGCAGTGGCGGTCCTCACTGACCGCAAATCTGAGAGTGGCGTCACGACTACAGAGAAGATCTCCTACCTGTGACCCGATACAGCCGAGTGGAGTCCCTGAAGGTAATGCACCGACACAGCAGCATCTGTGGGGCTTCACATCTGGCGTCACGAACAGGATAAGGACTAGACCTGTTCAGACAGGTGACCATGTGCCTGGGCGGTCCGCTTGAAAAATTGGAAGCGCCGCCATATTGCCACCATGAAAAGCGCGCTGAAAAACAACAGCAGCCCGCGCTGGAAGAAGTTACCGCCCACGAAGAGGTGTGGCTACCCAGAGATCCCCTGCAGAGTTCTGACCTCGCCAGCGATGAGAGCGGAGGCGTCCAGAGACGTCGGGACAGAAAGGGAGCCACAAGCCTGCTGCTGGGAGAGGAGCTGCTGAAAGAGGCAGAGCAGAAACTGAACAGTTTGCTACTGGAGGCAGCGACGAGTCCACTGCTGGGAGATCGTGCAGAAGAGGGCGCAGAAGAAATGGCGTCTGACCGCAGGAACCCAGAACCAGGCTCCGCTGCCTGGTGGTATCGGGAGCTGGCCCAGTTCTGCGATCGACTGGAGACCCGGGTTGTGGAGCAGATTCGGGAAGAACGAATGGAACTGCTGGAGATGACCGCGGCGGTTCGGGCCTATGAAAGGAGGGCCGCGTGCCGAGTGCCAGACAGGACGGCGACGACGCAGACCCCGATGCTGCCACAGATGGGTGAGTCGAGTGATGCCCCGGCCAGCGCAAGTGCCCCGACCCCTGCTGCCACGTCCGCGGTCCCCGCAGAGGCGCCCGGTGCGGCGACGCTGATCCAGGCCGCAGCCACGTCCGGTGCGGCCCGCCCAGCCCAGGCCGCCGCAGCGATGCCCTGCTCGGCCCACCAAGACCCGGTCCCTGCAGCGATGCCCTGCCCGGCCCGCAAAGAACCGGCTGCCACCGCGGCCCGCCCAGCCCAGGCCGCCGCAGCGATGCCCTGCTCGGCCCGCCAAGCCCCGATCGCTGCAACGACGCCCAGCCCAGCCTGCAAAGATCCCATCGCAGCTGCGACGCTGATCCAGGCCGCCGCCATGCCGGGCGCGGCCCGCCAAGACCAGGCCGCCGCCATGGTGGGCGCGGCCCGCCAAGACCAGGCCGCCGCCATGCCGGGCGCGGCCCGCCAAGACCAGGCCGCCGCCATGCCAGGCGCGGCCCGCCAAGACCAGGCCGCCGCCATGCCAGGCGCGGCCCGCCAAGAAAAGTCTACCTCGTCATTTACCCTGGCCTGCAAGGCCAGAGCAGACACTACTCCCCAGGCCACGGAGGTCCTTGATAGGAAGCCCATGCTGGGGGATGACCCCGAATACTGGAGGCTGAAGGCTGACATGGAGGCTAAGTTTCCACAATGGTTGGTGGACCAGTACGTGCTCCCTCCGCACACCCCCAGAAGGATGCCGGCAACCCCTGCAGCAACTACGCCAAAGAGTCCCCCGCCTGGGCCTGCGGAAGAAAGTCCATCCCCAGCACTGCCACCAAAGGAGTGCCAAGAAGAACTAAGGGGGAGAGGAGGCCAGGAAGCTGAGGAGCTGACTCAGGAGCCAACAGCAGTGGATCCATACCCAGAGCCGGAGATGTTACCATATTCCCGCTGGGATGAAGAAGACCTGACACCGTCTGCTGAAGAAGACCTGCCCCAAAGCCTCACCTGGGAGCTTGTAAGCTGCACCCAGCAGCATCCAGCCCGCAAGACACGGCGTCATAGCAGAACCCAGGCTTTCCCTGCACCGCCATCCCCAGAGCAGAGAGAAATAACGGCCAGAGACCTACAAGAGAAACGATTCCTGAGAAGAGCCAAAGCCCAGGTCAGAGGACCCCTTTGTAGAGGAGTTGTAGAGGACTTTAACTTGAAGAGCGGATATGGCTTTATAGTCGCACCAGGAATGAAAGAAGGCATTTTTGTCAATAGGAGAGACGTCAGCGCCAACCTGCCCAGAGGACATCCGGGAAGAAACCTGAGGATGGGAGACTCCGTACAATTTACCATGCATCAAGGAGAAAGAGGATGGTATGCACTGGATGTTGCACCATGTCCTAAAGAAGAAGAAAGGAAAGACAGAGATAGAGAAACAGATGAAGATAGAGAAAGCAGAGAAAAAGAACCTACGGATGAGACAACCACCGACGACGACAGAGAGCAGGAAAGCAGCAGGTGCCGCCGCCATACAGGCTCAAGCCCTGGTAAAGAGGAGTAACGTAAAGTAAAGAAAGAAGTTACCAGTTGAAGTTTTGAAAAGTTTTGACCAGTTTGTTTGCAACGTTCTCAAGTTCAAGCCTGTGCCCACAAAAACTATTGTGAGAAATAAACCTTAAGGCTATGAACTGGCTATAGCCACAAACTCTCGCAGTGTAAATAGTTACACCAGAGGCACCACCACCAGAGCCAGCCTGTTTAGGGGCTTGGCTCGTCTGCAACCAGGGAGCACGTCCGTATATAGGGCCTTGGCTCACCTGCAACCAGAGAGAGCACGCCTGTTTATGGGGCCTTGGCTCACCACCACAAAGAGGGTACCTGGTCAGCACCAACTGTGGAGGCCGCCTCTACATCCTGCCAGAAGAGGCTGAAGGCGCGGATCCACCAGGCCGGGTATACCCTGAAACCACCAGCCCATGAAAGCCGCCTCTACATCCTGCCAGAAGTGGCTGAAGGCGCGGCCAACGTGAGAGGGTTTTGGGTGGGTTAACGGACTTGTGGGTGGAGGTTGGTGATGTCTGATACCTGGTGATCTTAAAATGTTTTACCATGTTTTAATGTTTTATGCATTTAAAATGTTGTCTTGCAGCCCGAGGACGTGCTGGTGATAACTAAGGGGGAATGTGGCGCCCCTGACCTGGTCAGGCACCACTGAGTACTGCACCCATGCTGGGGACAGTACAATACAGGTAATCCAGAAGGCTGACCGGGGTGTGGAACACAGGCGCATAGTGACCAGGTCTCACACATGTACCTATGAGAGGACCCCTGGGGATCCCAGGAGGGGGCGAAGCATGAGCACGGCCTCCATCTCCTCTCAAGGGGTGTGGTAAGAGAGTCTGGTTGCTAGGTGGCGTAGGCAAGAACAGGAGAGGAGGAGCAGTGAGTCAGTTAGAGGAGAACTCCAGAGGGCTCAGTAAGGAGCAGACCTGTGGGGTTTTTGCTGTCTAACAGCGCCCGCGCAGTGGCTACAGACGGGGGAGAACGGTCACCTAGGAGGGCTACCCGAAATCCAGCTTCAGCTAGAGGACAGCGGAGTGGGAAGTAAGGAGACTGCTAGGGAGAACCAGGCCCAAACGGGCGGCAGATCCCGAAGCGAGGATAGATTCACCTTTCCCTGCTAAACCTGCCGGTGTGGGGCTCTCAAAGCCCACACCACAATACCACAAAAGCCGCAGCCACGTAACCACAGTTAGGGCCCATAGGTCTCAGGAGGCAAGCAGCTGGAGTGACCTGGTCCGGGGAACAAGCAAACGGCGAACGAAGGGGAGAGAGGCTGCAGCATCTTCCCTGGGTGACCCCCATAGGGACTCAAAGTCGGGGTCACCCCAAACCACCAAGGGCTAAGGAAGGCGAGTCAGTAGTCACCCTCATAAAGTCAGCCTGAAGGATACCTGGTTCCTGCCTGGTTCATCCCAGCTACGCCCGGGTTACTCACCCTGCCACCTGAAGTGAGTAAAAAACCCTGAAAGACATCCTGCCTGTGTGGAGTTATTCTGCGCCTTGTGGTACTACCACATCTACACAGGGCCCTGGGGCTTGCCTCACTCTCAGGAGGCCACTACATCCGACTGCACCCACCATCAGCCCCAGGCAGCCCTTAACCTGCAGTGGCGGTCCTCACTGACCGCAAATCTGAGAGTGGCGTCACGACTACAGAGAAGATCTCCTACCTGTGACCCGATACAGCCGAGTGGAGTCCCTGAAGGTAATGCACCGACACAGCAGCATCTGTGGGGCTTCACACGAAGAGAGGGGGCTAAGCGCCCCCCATGGTCTCAGAGCATTGACTCTTCTAAGAGTCCTAAGAGTCCTGCTCACACTGATGGGGTGCAGCTGTGGGACCCTATTTTCAGAGATGATGTTCTCCACCCAACTCTCAAAAAGCTGAAAGGGTCTTCAGTAGAGATGGATAGTCGAGCTGGGCTATCAGACGGTCACCTCTGTAGCTGTAGTGTCATTTTTCCTATGGTCCAATGTGTAAATTAAACAAAAAAGTGCACGTTTGTTATGATGTCCAAGATGGGGACCAGGATGTGGACATAATAAAAAATTAGGGAACATGATAGGAGACATTTCTACAATACATATAAAAAAATTGTTTAAAAGAACAGAGAGTCCTCAGTGGTTGATACCTTTTAATGGCTAACTGAAAAGATGGTAATAATTGCAAGCTTTCGAGACTACTCAGGTCTCTTCATCAGGCATGGTATAACACAAAATCTGAAGAGTCACGTATTTATACACAACAGGACTTAGAATAGTTAAGTCCTGTTGTGTATAAATACGTGACTCTTCAGATTTTGTGTTATACCATGCCTGATGAAGAGACCTGAGTAGTCTCGAAAGCTTGCAATTATTACCATCTTTTCAGTTAGCCATTAAAAGGTATCAACCACTGAGGACTCTCTGTTCTTTTAAACAATTTTTTTATCTCTACTGGCTAACACGGTACAAAGATATATTTTACAATACATATAATCATTCTTATCTATTTAATACGATGACAACAGCTCTCCATACCTGCAGTCCACCACAAGGACCACCCTCTCTAATCCCTGAAAAATGAAATCATCCTCAGTGACGAAGAGAGGGGGCTAAGCGCCCCCCATGGTCTCAGAGCATTGACTCTTCTAAGAGTCCTAAGAGTCCTGCTCACACTGATGGGGTGCAGCTGTGGGACCCTATTTTCAGAGATGATGTCCTCCACCCAACTCTCAAAAAGCTGAAAGGGTCTTCAGTAGAGATGGATAGTCGAGCTGGGCTATCAGACGGTCACCTCTGTAGCTGTAGTGTCATTTTTCCTATGGTCCAATGTGTAAATTAAACAAAAAAGTGCACGTTTGTTATGATGTCCAAGATGGGGACCAGGATGTGGACATAATAAAAAATTAGGGAACATGATAGGAGACATTTCTACAATACATATAATCATTCTTATCTATCTAATACGATGATAAAAGCTCTCCATATCTGCAGTCCACCACAAGGACCACCCTCTCTAATCCCTGAAAAATGAAATCATCCTCAGTGATGAAGAGAGGGGGCTAAGTGCCCCCAATGGTTTTAGAGCATTGACTCTTCTAAGAGTCCTAAGAGTCCTGCTTACACTGATGGGGTGCAGCTGTGGGACCCTATTTTAAGAGATGATGTCCTCCACCCAACTCTCAAAAAGCTGAAAGGGTCTTCAGTAGAGATGGATAGTCGAGCTGGGCTATCAGACGGTCACCTCTGTAGCTGTAGTGTCATTTTTCCTATGGTCCAATGTGTAAATTAAACAAAAAAGTGCACGTTTGTTATGATGTCCAAGATGGGGACCAGGATGTGGACATAATAAAAAATTAGGGAACATGATAGGAGACATTTCTACAATACATATAATCATTCTTATCTATCTAATACGATGATAACAGCTCTCCATATCTGCAGTCCACCACAAGGACCACCCTCTCTAATCCCTGAAAAATGAAATCATCCTCAGTGATGAAGAGAGGGGGCTAAGTGCCCCCAATGGTCTCAGAGCATTGACTCTTCTAAGAGTCCTAAGAGTCCTGCTCACACTGATGGGGTGCAGCTGTGGGACCCTATTTTCAGAGATGATGTCCTCCACCCAACTCTCAAAAAGCTGAAAGGGTCTTCAGTAGAGATGGATAGTCGAGCTGGGCTATCAGACGGTCACCTCTGTAGCTGTAGTGTCATTTTTCCTATGGTCCAATGTGTAAATTAAACAAAAAAGTGCACGTTTGTTATGATGTTCAAGATGGGGACCAGGATGTGGACATAATAAAAAATTAGGGAACATGATAGGAGACATTTCTACAATACATATAATCATTCTTATCTATCTAATACGATCACAACAGCTCTCCATACCTGCAGTCCACCACAAGGACCACTCTCTCTAATCCCTGAAAAATGAAATCATCCTCAGTGACGAAGAGAGGGGGCTAAGCGCCCCCCATGGTCTCAGAGCATTGACTCTTCTAAGAGTCCTAAGATTCCTGCTCACACTGATGGGGTGCAGCTGTGGGACCCTATTTTCAGAGATGATGTCCTCCACCCAACTTTCAAAAAGCTGAAAGGGTCTTCAGTAGAGATGGATAGTCGAGCTGGGCTATCAGACGGTCACCTCTGTAGCTGTAGTGTCATTTTTCCTATGGTCCAATGTGTAAATTAAACAAAAAAGTGCACGTTTGTTATGATTTCCAAGATGGGGACCAGGATGTGGACATAATAAAAAAATAGGGAACATGATAGGAGACATTTCTACAATACATATAATCATTCTTATCTATCTAATACGATGACAACAGCTCTCCATACCTGCAGTCCACCACAAGGACCACCCTCTCTATTCCCTGAAAAGTGAAATCATCCTCAGTGACGAAGAGAGGGGGCTAAGCGCCCCCCATGGTCTCAGAGCATTGACTCTTCTAAGAGTCCTAAGAGTCCTGCTCACACTGATGGGGTGCAGCTGTGGGACCCTATTTTCAGAGATGATGTTCTCCACCCAACTCTCAAAAAGCTGAAAGGGTCTTCAGTAGAGATGGATAGTCGAGCTGGGCTATCAGACGGTCACCTCTGTAGCTGTAGTGTCATTTTTCCTATGGTCCAATGTGTAAATTAAACAAAAAAGTGCACGTTTGTTATGATGTCCAAGATGGGGACCAGGATGTGGACATAATAAAAAATTAGGGAACATGATAGGAGACATTTCTACAATACATATAATCATTCTTATCTATCTAATACGATGATAACAGCTCTCGATATCTGCAGTCCACCACAAGGACCACCCTCTCTAATCCCTGAAAAATGAAATCATCCTCAGTGATGAAGAGAGGGGGCTAAGTGCCCCCAATGGTCTCAGAGCTTTGACTCTTCTAAGAGTCCTAAGAGTCCTGCTCACACTGATGGGGTGCAGCTGTGGGACCCTATTTTCAGAGATGATGTCCTCCACCCAACTCTCAAAAAGCTGAAAGGGTCTTCAGTAGAGATGGATAGTCGAGCTGGGCTATCAGACGGTCACCTCTGTAGCTGTAGTGTCATTTTTCCTATGGTCCAATGTGTAAATTAAACAAAAAAGTGCACGTTTGTTATGATGTCCAAGATGGGGACCAGGATGTGGACATAATAAAAAATTAGGGAACATGATAGGAGACATTTCTACAATACATATAATCATTCTTATCTATCTAATACGATGACAACAGCTCTCCATACCTGCAGTCCACCACAAGGACCACCCTCTCTAATCCCTGAAAAATGAAATCATCCTCAGTGACGAAGAGAGGGGGCTAAGCGCCCCCATGGTCTCAGAGCATTAACTCTTCTAAGAGTCCTAAGAGTCCTGCTCACACTGATGGGGTGCAGCTGTGGGACCCTATTTTCAGAGATGATGTCCTCCACCCAACTCTCAAAAAGCTGAAAGGGTCTTCAGTAGAGATGGATAGTCGAGCTGGGCTATCAGACAGTCACCTCTGTAGCCGTAGTGTCATTTTTCCTATGGTCCAATGTGTAAATTAAACAAAAAAGTGCACGATTGTTATGATGTCCAAGATGGGGACCAGGATGTGGACATAATAAAAAATTAGGGAACATGATAGGAGACATTTCTACAATACATATAATCATTCTTATCTATCTAATACGATGATAACAGCTCTCCATATCTGCAGTCCACCACAAGGACCACCCTCTCTAATCTCTGAAAAATGAAATCATCCTCAGTGATGAAGAGAGGGGGCTAAGTGCCCCCAATGGTCTCAGAGCATTGACTCTTCTAAGAGTCCTAAGAGTCCTGCTCACACTGATGGGGTGCAGCTGTGGGACCCTATTTTCAGAGATGATGTCCTCCACCCAACTCTCAAAAAGCTGAAAGGGTCTTCAGTAGAGATGGATAGTCGAGCTGGGCTATCAGACGGTCACCTCTGTAGCTGTAGTGTCATTTTTCCTATGGTCCAATGTGTAAATTAAACAAAAAAGTGCACGTTTGTTATGATGTCCAAGATGGGGACCAGGATGTGGACATAATAAAAAATTAGGGAACATGATAGGAGACATTTCTACAATACATATAATCATTCTTATCTATCTAATACGATGACAACAGCTCTCCATACCTGCAGTCCACCACAAGGACCACCCTCTCTAATCCCTGAAAAATGAAATCATCCTCAGTGATGAAGAGAGGGGGCTAAGTGCCCCCAATGTTCTCAGAGCATTGACTCTTCTAAGAGTCCTAAGAGTCCTGCTCACACTGATGGGGTGCAGCTGTGGGACCCTATTTTCAGAGATGATGTCCTCCACCCAACTCTCAAAAAGCTGAAAGGGTCTTCAGTAGAGATGGATAGTCGAGCTGGGCTATCAGACGGTCACCTCTGTAGCTGTAGTGTCATTTTTCCTATGGTCCAATGTGTAAATTAAACAAAAAAGTGCACGTTTGTTATGATGTTCAAGATGGGGACCAGGATGTGGACATAATAAAAAATTAGGGAACATGATAGGAGACATTTCTACAATACATATAATCATTCTTATCTATCTAATACGATCACAACAGCTCTCCATACCTGCAGTCCACCACAAGGACCACTCTCTCTAATCCCTGAAAAATGAAATCATCCTCAGTGACGAAGAGAGGGGGCTAAGCGCCCCCCATGGTCTCAGAGCATTGACTCTTCTAAGAGTCCTAAGATTCCTGCTCACACTGATGGGGTGCAGCTGTGGGACCCTATTTTCAGAGATGATGTCCTCCACCCAACTTTCAAAAAGCTGAAAGGGTCTTCAGTAGAGATGGATAGTCGAGCTGGGCTATCAGACGGTCACCTCTGTAGCTGTAGTGTCATTTTTCCTATGGTCCAATGTGTAAATTAAACAAAAAAGTGCACGTTTGTTATGATTTCCAAGATGGGGACCAGGATGTGGACATAATAAAAAAATAGGGAACATGATAGGAGACATTTCTACAATACATATAATCATTCTTATCTATCTAATACGATGACAACAGCTCTCCATACCTGCAGTCCACCACAAGGACCACCCTCTCTATTCCCTGAAAAGTGAAATCATCCTCAGTGACGAAGAGAGGGGGCTAAGCGCCCCCCATGGTCTCAGAGCATTGACTCTTCTAAGAGTCCTAAGAGTCCTGCTCACACTGATGGGGTGCAGCTGTGGGACCCTATTTTCAGAGATGATGTTCTCCACCCAACTCTCAAAAAGCTGAAAGGGTCTTCAGTAGAGATGGATAGTCGAGCTGGGCTATCAGACAGTCACCTCTGTAGCTGTAGTGTCATTTTTCCTATGGTCCAATGTGTAAATTAAACAAAAAAGTGCACGTTTGTTATGATGTCCAAGATGGGGACCAGGATGTGGACATAATAAAAAATTAGGGAACATGATAGGAGACATTTCTACAATACATATAATCATTCTTATCTATTTAATACGATGACAACAGCTCTCCATACCTGCAGTCCACCACAAGGACCACCCTCTCTAATCCCTGAAAAATGAAATCATCCTCAGTGACGAAGAGAGGGGGCTAAGCGCCCCCCATGGTCTCAGAGCATTGACTCTTCTAAGAGTCCTAAGAGTCCTGCTCACACTGATGGGGTGCAGCTGTGGGACCCTATTTTCAGAGATGATGTCCTCCACCCAACTCTCAAAAAGCTGAAAGGGTCTTCAGTAGAGATGGATAGTCGAGCTGGGCTATCAGACGGTCACCTCTGTAGCTGTAGTGTCATTTTTCCTATGGTCCAATGTGTAAATTAAACAAAAAAGTGCACGTTTGTTATGATGTCCAAGATGGGGACCAGGATGTGGACATAATAAAAAATTAGGGAACATGATAGGAGACATTTCTACAATACATATAATCATTCTTATCTATCTAATACGATGATAACAGCTCTCGATATCTGCAGTCCACCACAAGGACCACCCTCTCTAATCCCTGAAAAATGAAATCATCCTCAGTGATGAAGAGAGGGGGCTAAGTGCCCCCAATGGTCTCAGAGCATTGACTCTTCTAAGAGTCCTAAGAGTCCTGCTTACACTGATGGGGTGCAGCTGTGGGACCCTATTTTAAGAGATGATGTCCTCCAACCAACTCTCAAAAAGCTGAAAGGGTCTTCAGTAGAGATGGATAGTCGAGCTGGGCTATCAGACGGTCACCTCTGTAGCTGTAGTGTCATTTTTCCTATGGTCCAATGTTTAAATTAAACAAAAAAGTGCACGTTTGTTATGATGTCCAAGATGGGGACCAGGATGTGGACATAATAAAAAATTAGGGAACATGATAGGAGACATTTCTACAATACATATAATCATTCTTATCTATCTAATACGATGATAACAGCTCTCCATATCTGCAGTCCACCACAAGGACCACCCTCTCTAATCCCTGAAAAATGAAATCATCCTCAGTGATGAAGAGAGGGGGCTAAGTGCCCCCAATGGTCTCAGAGCATTGACTCTTCTAAGAGTCCTAAGAGTCCTGCTCACACTGATGGGGTGCAGCTGTGGGACCCTATTTTCAGAGATGATGTCCTCCACCCAACTCTCAAAAAGCTGAAAGGGTCTTCAGTAGAGATGGATAGTCGAGCTGGGCTATCAGACGGTCACCTCTGTAGCTGTAGTGTCATTTTTCCTATGGTCCAATGTGTAAATTAAACAAAAAAGTGCACGTTTGTTATGATGTCCAAGATGGGGACCAGGATGTGGACATAATAAAAAATTAGGGAACATGATAGGAGACATTTCTACAATACATATAATCATTCTTATCTATCTAATACGATGACAACAGCTCTCCATACCTGCAGTCCACCACAAGGACCACCCTCTCTAATCCCTGAAAAATGAAATCATCCTCAGTGACGAAGAGAGGGGGCTAAGCGCCCCCATGGTCTCAGAGCATTAACTCTTCTAAGAGTCCTAAGAGTCCTGCTCACACTGATGGGGTGCAGCTGTGGGACCCTATTTTCAGAGATGATGTCCTCCACCCAACTCTCAAAAAGCTGAAAGGGTCTTCAGTAGAGATGGATAGTCGAGCTGGGCTATCAGACGGTCACCTCTGTAGCTGTAGTGTCATTTTTCCTATGGTCCAATGTGTAAATTAAACAAAAAAGTGCACGTTTGTTATGATGTCCAAGATGGGGACCAGGATGTGGACATAATAAAAAATTAGGGAACATGATAGGAGACATTTCTACAATACATATAATCATTCTTATCTATCTAATACGATGACAACAGCTCTCCATACCTGCAGTCCACCACAAGGACCACCCTCTCTAATCCCTGAAAAATGAAATCATCCTCAGGGACGAAGAGAGGGGGCTAAGCGCCCCCCATGGTTTTAGAGCATTGACTCTTCTAAGAGTCCTAAGAGTCCTGCTTACACTGATGGGGTGCAGCTGTGGGACCCTATTTTAAGAGATGATGTCCTCCACCCAACTCTCAAAAAGCTGAAAGGGTCTTCAGTAGAGATGGATAGTCGAGCTGGGCTATCAGACGGTCACCTCTGTAGCTGTAGTGTCATTTTTCCTATGGTCCAATGTGTAAATTAAACAAAAAGGTGCACGTTTGTTATGATGTCCAAGATGGGGACCAGGATGTGGACATAATAAAAAATTAGGGAACATGATAGGAGACATTTCTACAATACATATAATCATTCTTATCTATCTAATACGATGACAACAGCTCTCCATACCTGCAGTCCACCACAAGGACCACCCTCTCTAATCCCTGAAAAATGAAATCATCCTCAGTGACGAAGAGAGGGGGCTAAGCGCCCCCATGGTCTCAGAGCATTAACTCTTCTAAGAGTCCTAAGAGTCCTGCTCACACTGATGGGGTGCAGCTGTGGGACCCTATTTTCAGAGATGATGTCCTCCACCCAACTCTCAAAAAGCTGAAAGGGTCTTCAGTAGAGATGGATAGTCGAGCTGGGCTATCAGACGGTCACCTCTGTAGCTGTAGTGTCATTTTTCCTATGGTCCAATGTGTAAATTAAACAAAAAAGTGCACGTTTGTTATGATGTCCAAGATGGGGACCAGGATGTGGACATAATAAAAAATTAGGGAACATGATAGGAGACATTTCTACAATACATATAATCATTCTTATCTATCTAATACGATGACAACAGCTCTCCATACCTGCAGTCCACCACAAGGACCACCCTCTCTAATCCCTGAAAAATGAAATCATCCTCAGGGACGAAGAGAGGGGGCTAAGCGCCCCCCATGGTTTTAGAGCATTGACTCTTCTAAGAGTCCTAAGAGTCCTGCTTACACTGATGGGGTGCAGCTGTGGGACCCTATTTTAAGAGATGATGTCCTCCACCCAACTCTCAAAAAGCTGAAAGGGTCTTCAGTAGAGATGGATAGTCGAGCTGGGCTATCAGACGGTCACCTCTGTAGCTGTAGTGTCATTTTTCCTATGGTCCAATGTGTAAATTAAACAAAAAAGTGCACGTTTGTTATGATGTCCAAGATGGGGACCAGGATGTGGACATAATAAAAAATTAGGGAACATGATAGGAGACATTTCTACAATACATATAATCATTCTTATCTATCTAATACGATCACAACAGCTCTCCATACCTGCAGTCCACCACAAGGACCACTCTCTCTAATCCCTGAAAAATGAAATCATGCTCAGTGACGAAGAGAGGGGGCTAAGCGCCCCCCATGGTCTCAAAACATTGACTCTTCTAAGAGTCCTAAGAGTCCTGCTCACACTGATGGGGTGCAGCTGTGGGACCCTTTTTTCAGAGATGATGTCCTCCACCCAACTCTCAAAAAGCTGAAAGGGTCTTCAGTAGAGATGGATAGTCGAGCTGGGCTACCAGACGGTCACCTCTGTAGCTGTAGTGTCATTTTTCCTATGGTCCAATGTGTAAATTAAACAAAAAAGTGCACGTTTGTTATGATTTCCAAGATGGGGACCAGGATGTGGACATAATAAAAAAATAGGGAACATGATAGGAGACATTTCTACAATACATATAATCATTCTTATCTATCTAATACGATGACAACAGCTCTCCATACCTGCAGTCCACCACAAGGACCACCCTCTCTATTCCCTGAAAAGTGAAATCATCCTCAGTGACGAAGAGAGGGGGCTAAGCGCCCCCCATGGTCTCAAAACATTGACTCTTCTAAGAGTCCTAAGAGTCCTGCTCACACTGATGGGGTGCAGCTGTGGGACCCTATTTTCAGAGATGATGTCCTCCACCCAACTCTCAAAAAGCTGAAAGGGTCTTCAGTAGAGATGGATAGTCGAGCTGGGCTATCAGACGGTCACCTCTGTAGCTGTAGTGTCATTTTTCCTATGGTCCAATGTGTAAATTAAACAAAAAAGTGCACGTTTGTTATGATGTCCAAGATGGGGACCAGGATGTGGACATAATAAAAAATTAGGGAACATGATAGGAGACATTTCTACAATACATATAATCATTCTTATCTATCTAATACGATGACAACAGCTCTCCATACCTGCAGTCCACCACAAGGACCACCCTCTCTAATCCCTGAAAAATGAAATCATCCTCAGGGACGAAGAGAGGGGGTAAGCGCCCCCCATGGTTTTAGAGCATTGACTCTTCTAAGAGTCCTAAGAGTCCTGCTTACACTGATGGGGTGCAGCTGTGGGACCCTATTTTAAGAGATGATGTCCTCCACCCAACTCTCAAAAAGCTGAAAGGGTCTTCAGTAGAGATGGATAGTCGAGCTGGGCTATCAGACGGTCACCTCTGTAGCTGTAGTGTCATTTTTCCTATGGTCCAATGTGTAAATTAAACAAAAAAGTGCACGTTTGTTATGATGTCCAAGATGGGGACCAGGATGTGGACATAATAAAAAATTAGGGAACATGATAGGAGACATTTCTACAATACATATAATCATTCTTATCTATCTAATACGATGACAACAGCTCTCCATACCTGCAGTCCACCACAAGGACCACCCTCTCTAATCCCTGAAAAATGAAATCATCCTCAGTGACGAAGAGAGGGGGCTAAGCGCCCCCATGGTCTCAGAGCATTAACTCTTCTAAGAGTCCTAAGAGTCCTGCTCACACTGATGGGGTGCAGCTGTGGGACCCTATTTTCAGAGATGATGTCCTCCACCCAACTCTCAAAAAGCTGAAAGGGTCTTCAGTAGAGATGGATAGTCGAGCTGGGCTATCAGACGGTCACCTCTGTAGCTGTAGTGTCATTTTTCCTATGGTCCAATGTGTAAATTAAACAAAAAAGTGCACGTTTGTTATGATGTCCAAGATGGGGACCAGGATGTGGACATAATAAAAAATTAGGGAACATGATAGGAGACATTTCTACAATACATATAATCATTCTTATCTATCTAATACGATGACAACAGCTCTCCATACCTGCAGTCCACCACAAGGACCACCCTCTCTAATCCCTGAAAAATGAAATCATCCTCAGGGACGAAGAGAGGGGGCTAAGCGCCCCCCATGGTTTTAGAGCATTGACTCTTCTAAGAGTCCTAAGAGTCCTGCTTACACTGATGGGGTGCAGCTGTGGGACCCTATTTTAAGAGATGATGTCCTCCACCCAACTCTCAAAAAGCTGAAAGGGTCTTCAGTAGAGATGGATAGTCGAGCTGGGCTATCAGACGGTCACCTCTGTAGCTGTAGTGTCATTTTTCCTATGGTCCAATGTGTAAATTAAACAAAAAAGTGCACGTTTGTTATGATGTCCAAGATGGGGACCAGGATGTGGACATAATAAAAAATTAGGGAACATGATAGGAGACATTTCTACAATACATATAATCATTCTTATCTATCTAATACGATCACAACAGCTCTCCATACCTGCAGTCCACCACAAGGACCACTCTCTCTAATCCCTGAAAAATGAAATCATCCTCAGTGACGAAGAGAGGGGGCTAAACGCCCCCCATGGTCTCAAAACATTGACTCTTCTAAGAGTCCTAAGAGTCCTGCTCACACTGATGGGGTGCAGCTGTGGGACCCTATTTTCAGAGATGATGTCCTCCACCCAACTCTCAAAAAGCTGAAAGGGTCTTCAGTAGAGATGGATAGTCGAGCTGGGCTACCAGACGGTCACCTCTGTAGCTGTAGTGTCATTTTTCCTATGGTCCAATGTGTAAATTAAACAAAAAAGTGCACGTTTGTTATGATTTCCAAGATGGGGACCAGGATGTGGACATAATAAAAAAATAGGGAACATGATAGGAGACATTTCTACAATACATATAATCATTCTTATCTATCTAATACGATGACAACAGCTCTCCATACCTGCAGTCCACCACAAGGACCACCCTCTCTATTCCCTGAAAAGTGAAATCATCCTCAGTGACGAAGAGAGGGGGCTAAGCGCCCCCCATGGTCTCAAAACATTGACTCTTCTAAGAGTCCTAAGAGTCCTGCTCACACTGATGGGGTGCAGCTGTGGGACCCTATTTTCAGAGATGATGTTCTCCACCCAACTCTCAAAAAGCTGAAAGGGTCTTCAGTAGAGATGGATAGTCGAGCTGGGCTATCAGACGGTCACCTCTGTAGCTGTAGTGTCATTTTTCCTATGGTCCAATGTGTAAATTAAACAAAAAAGTGCACGTTTGTTATGATGTCCAAGATGGGGACCAGGATGTGGACATAATAAAAAGTTAGGGAACATGATAGGAGACATTTCTACAATACATATAATCATTCTTATCTATTTAATACGATGACAACAGCTCTCCATACCTGCAGTCCACCACAAGGACCACCCTCTCTAATCCCTGAAAAATGAAATCATCCTCAGTGACGAAGAGAGGGGGCTAAGCGCCCCCCATGGTTTTAGAGCATTGACTCTTCTAAGAGTCCTAAGAGTCCTGCTTACACTGATGGGGTGCAGCTGTGGGACCCTATTTTAAGAGATGATGTCCTCCACCCAACTCTCAAAAAGCTGAAAGGGTCTTCAGTAGAGATGGATAGTCGAGCTGGGCTATCAGACGGTCACCTCTGTAGCTGTAGTGTCATTTTTCCTATGGTCCAATGTGTAAATTAAACAAAAAAGTGCACGTTTGTTATGATGTCCAAGATGGGGACCAGGATGTGGACATAATAAAAAATTAGGGAACATGATAGGAGACATTTCTACAATACATATAATCATTCTTATCTATCTAATACGATGACAACAGCTCTCCATACCTGCAGTCCACCACAAGGACCACCCTCTCTAATCCCTGAAAAATGAAATCATCCTCAGTGACGAAGAGAGGGGGCTAAGCGCCCCCATGGTCTCAGAGCATTAACTCTTCTAAGAATCCTAAGAGTCCTGCTCACACTGATGGGGTGCAGCTGTGGGACCCTATTTTCAGAGATGATGTCCTCCACCCAACTCTCAAAAAGCTGAAAGGGTCATCAGTAGAGATGGATAGTCGAGCTGGGCTATCAGACGGTCACCTCTGTAGCTGTAGTGTCATTTTTCCTATGGTCCAATGTGTAAATTAAACAAAAAAGTGCACGTTTGTTATGATGTCCAAGATGGGGACCAGGATGTGGACATAATAAAAAATTAGGGAACATGATAGGAGACATTTCTACAATACATATAATCATTCTTATCTATCTAATACGATCACAACAGCTCTCCATACCTGCAGTCCACCACAAGGACCACCCTCTCTATTCCCTGAAAAGTGAAATCATCCTCAGTGACGAAGAGAGGGGGCTAAGCGCCCCCCATGGTCTCAAAACATTGACTCTTCTAAGAGTCCTAAGAGTCCTGCTCACACTGATGGGGTGCAGCTGTGGGACCCTATTTTCAGAGATGATGTTCTCCACCCAACTCTCAAAAAGCTGAAAGGGTCTTCAGTAGAGATGGATAGTCGAGCTGGGCTATCAGACGGTCACCTCTGTAGCTGTAGTGTCATTTTTCCTATGGTCCAATGTGTAAATTAAACAAAAAAGTGCACGTTTGTTATGATGTCCAAGATGGGGACCAGGATGTGGACATAATAAAAAATTAGGGAACATGATAGGAGACATTTCTACAATACATATAATCATTCTTATCTATTTAATACGATGACAACAGCTCTCCATACCTGCAGTCCACCACAAGGACCACCCTCTCTAATCCCTGAAAAATGAAATCATCCTCAGTGACGAAGAGAGGGGGCTAAGCGCCCCCCATGGTCTCAGAGCATTGACTCTTCTAAGAGTCCTAAGAGTCCTGCTCACACTGATGGGGTGCAGCTGTGGGACCCTATTTTCAGAGATGATGTCCTCCACCCAACTCTCAAAAAGCTGAAAGGGTCTTCAGTAGAGATGGATTGTCGAGCTGGGCTATCAGACGGTCACCTCTGTAGCTGTAGTGTCATTTTTCCTATGGTCCAATGTGTAAATTAAACAAAAAAGTGCACGTTTGTTATGATGTCCAAGATGGGGACCAGGATGTGGACATAATAAAAAATTAGGGAACATGATAGGAGACATTTCTACAATACATATAATCATTCTTATCTATCTAATACGATGATAACAGCTCTCCATACCTGCAGTCCACCACAAGGACCACCCTCCCTAATCCCTGAAAAATGAAATCATCCTCAGTGACGAAGAGAGGGGGCTAAGTGCCCCCAATGGTCTCAGAGCATTGACTCTTCTAAGAGTCCTAAGAGTCCTGCTCACACTGATGGGGTGCAGCTGTGGGACCCTATTTTCAGAGATGATGTCCTCCACCCAACTCTCAAAAAGCTGAAAGTGTCTTCAGTAGAGATGGATGGTCGAGCTGGGCTATCAGACGGTCACCTCTGTAGCTGTAGTGTCATTTTTCCTATGGTCCAATGTGTAAATTAAACAAAAAAGTGCACGTTTGTTATGATGTCCAAGATGGGGACCAGGATGTGGACATAATAAAAAATTAGGGAACATGATAGGAGACATTTCTACAATACATATAATCATTCTTATCTATCTAATACGATGACAACAGCTCTCCATACCTGCAGTCCACCACAAGGACCACCCTCTCTAATCCCTGAAAAATGAAATCATCCTCAGTGACGAAGAGAGGGGGCTAAGCGCCCCCATGGTCTCAGAGCATTAACTCTTCTAAGAGTCCTAAGAGTCCTGCTCACACTGATGGGGTGCAGCTGTGGGACCCTATTTTCAGAGATGATGTCCTCCACCCAACTCTCAAAAAGCTGAAAGGGTCTTCAGTAGAGATGGATAGTCGAGCTGGGCTACCAGACGGTCACCTCTGTAGCTGTAGTGTCATTTTTCCTATGGTCCAATGTGTAAATAAACAAAAAAGTGCACGTTTGTTATGATTTCCAAGATGGGGACCAGGATGTGGACATAATAAAAAAATAGGGAACATGATAGGAGACATTTCTACAATACATATAATCATTCTTATCTATCTAATACGATGACAACAGCTCTCCATACCTGCAGTCCACCACAAGGACCACCCTCTCTATTCCCTGAAAAGTGAAATCATCCTCAGTGACGAAGAGAGGGGGCTAAGCGCCCCCCATGGTCTCAAAACATTGACTCTTCTAAGAGTCCTAAGAGTCCTGCTCACACTGATGGGGTGCAGCTGTGGGACCCTATTTTCAGAGATGATGTTCTCCACCCAACTCTCAAAAAGCTGAAAGGGTCTTCAGTAGAGATGGATAGTCGAGCTGGGCTATCAGACGGTCACCTCTGTAGCTGTAGTGTCATTTTTCCTATGGTCCAATGTGTAAATTAAACAAAAAAGTGCACGTTTGTTATGATGTCCAAGATGGGGACCAGGATGTGGACATAATAAAAAATTAGGGAACATGATAGGAGACATTTCTACAATACATATAATCATTCTTATCTATCTAATACGATGACAACAGCTCTCCATACCTGCAGTCCACCACAAGGACCACCCTCTCTAATCCCTGAAAAATGAAATCATCCTCAGTGACGAAGAGAGGGGGCCAAGCGCCCCCCATGGTACCAGAGCATTGACTCTTCTAAGAGTCCTAAGAGTCCTGCTCACACTGATGGGGTGAAGCTGTGGGACCCTATTTTCAGAGATGATGTCCTCCACCCAACTCTCAAAAAGCTGAAAGGGTCTTCAGTAGAGATGGATAGTCGAGCTGGGCTATCAGACGGTCACCTCTGTAGCTGTAGTGTCATTTTTCCTATGGTCCAATGTGTAAATTAAACAAAAAAGTGCACGTTTGTTATGATGTTCAAGATGGGGACCAGGATGTGGACATAATAAAAAATTAGGGAACATGATAGGAGACATTTCTACAATACATATAATAATTCTTATCTATCTAATACGATCACAACAGCTCTCCATACCTGCAGTCCACCACAAGGACCACTCTCTCTAATCCCTGAAAAATGAAATCATCCTCAGTGACGAAGAGAGGGGGCTAAGCGCCCCCCATGGTCTCAGAGCATTGACTCTTCTAAGAGTCCTAAGATTCCTGCTCACACTGATGGGGTGCAGCTGTGGGACCCTATTTTCAGAGATGATGTCCTCCACCCAACTCTCAAAAAGCTGAAAGGGTCTTCAGTAGAGATGGATAGTCGAGCTGGGCTATCAGACGGTCACCTCTGTAGCTGTAGTGTCATTTTTCCTATTGTCCAATTTGTAAATTAAACAAAAAAGTGCACGTTTGTTATGATTTCCAAGATGGGAACCAGGATGTGGACATAATAAAAAAATAGGGAACATGATAGGAGACATTTCTACAATACATATAATCATTCTTATCTATCTAATACGATGACAACAGCTCTCCATACCTGCAGTCCACCACAAGGACCACCCTCTCTATTCCCTGAAAAGTGAAATCATCCTCAGTGACGAGGAGAGGGGGCTAAGCGCCCCCCATGGTCTCAGAGCATTGACTCTTCTAAGAGTCCTAAGAGTCCTGCTCACACTGATGGGGTGCAGCTGTGGGACCCTATTTTCAGAGATGATGTTCTCCACCCAACTCTCAAAAAGCTGAAAGGGTCTTCAGTAGAGATGGATAGTCGAGCTGGGCTATCAGACGGTCACCTCTGTAGCTGTAGTGTCATTTTTCCTATGGTCCAATGTGTAAATTAAACAAAAAAGTGCACGTTTGTTATGATGTCCAAGATGGGGACCAGGATGTGGACATAATAAAAAATTAGAGAACATGATAGGAGACATTTCTACAATACATATAATCATTCTTATCTATCTAATACGATGATAACAGCTCTCCATATCTGCAGTCCACCACAAGGACCACCCTCTCTAATCCCTGAAAAATGAAATCATCCTCAGTGATGAAGAGAGGGGGCTAAGTGCCCCCAATGGTCTCAGAGCATTGACTCTTCTAAGAGAACTAAGAGTCCTGCTCACACTGATGGGGTGCAGCTGTGGGACCCTATTTTCAGAGATGATGTCCTCCACCCAACTCTCAAAAAGCTGAAAGGGTCTTCAGTAGAGATGGATAGTCGAGCTGGGCTATCAGACGGTCACCTCTGTAGCTGTAGTGTCATTTTTCCTATGGTCCAATGTGTAAATTAAACAAAAAAGTGCACGTTTGTTATGATGTCCAAGATGGGGACCAGGATGTGGACATAATAAAAAATTAGGGAACAT
Organism: Anomaloglossus baeobatrachus; assembly: GCF_048569485.1. Taxonomy (NCBI): domain Eukaryota; kingdom Metazoa; phylum Chordata; class Amphibia; order Anura; family Aromobatidae; genus Anomaloglossus; species Anomaloglossus baeobatrachus. Next base: position 183 of record NW_027442048.1, on the reverse strand, counting down.
GATAGGAGACATTTCTACAATACATATAATCATTCTTATCTATCTAATACGATGACAACAGCTCTCCATACCTGCAGTCCACCACAAGGACCACCCTCTCTAATCCCTGAAAAATGAAATCATCCTCAGTGACGAAGAGAGGGGGCTAAGCGCCCCCCATGGTTTTAGAGCATTGACTCTTCT